>NC_089516.1:118105841-118269223 GCF_036850995.1 Saccopteryx leptura
GCTTCAATTCTGGAAGAGAGTCACTAGTTAGCATAATATCATCAATATAATGGTACATACAAACTGCCTCTGGCTGTTTCCACTTAGCCAGGTCAGCAGCCAGTAGCCCATGACACAAGGTGGGGCTGTGCAAATAGCCCTGTGGTACCACTCTGAAGGTCCATTGCCACCCTTCCCAAGTGAAGGCAAATTGATCTTGACTCTGCATCTCTATCAATAGAAATAAAGGCATTAGCCAAATCTGCCACAAAGTGGCATGAATCCAATTCATGGCTTAGCCGATCCATCAGGTTAGCTATTGAAAAAACAGCAGCATACAATGGGCGAACAACTTTATTAAGTTCTCTGTAATCTACTGTCATTCACCAGGTTCCAACTGGTTTGCACACAGGCCATACTTGGGAGTTGTAAGGGCTTTGTGCCAGCCAGATGATCCCCACCTTTTCGAGGGGAGGGATCTGAGGGATCTGGATGGGGCTTGTGGCAACAGAAAGAGTGCCCATGGCAACCTATTGGGTTTTGGTCCCAGGTGTGCAAAGGCACTGAAGTCTGTTACTCATTAGTGGAGAAGCAGTTGGCAGCTGTGTATGCTGCCCTCCTGGCCTCCTAGTTTGAGGATTGTCCCAGTGACTTCTTCATAGCCGCCTGGCAGGTGGTACTACTTCATCCTAGTCATACACTGGGAAATGGGTAATTGCAAAGGGGAATGTGCTGCCTGTCCCTGTAACACTGCCTTCACAACCTGGACCCACAGCCAAATCTCCCCAATGTAGTTTCAAACCACAGTCCTTGTAAGACATCTACCTCCAAAATATATTCAGGAATAGGAGATGCATATACTTTGCATGGTTTAGGAGGCAGTCTTCCTATCCACAATGGAAGTTATTGCCTTCGCTTGAACAGTTTGGCCCCTGTAACCATTAAAGGCCACTGGGGTCTCAGCAAGCTTTCTGGGTTCCAATAAAGAAGGGAACATTCTGAACCTGTATCCACCAAGGCCAACACTTGTTGTCCATTAGAAGGGGACCAGCAGATTGCCAGTTCCACATAGGGTGTCTAGTCCCTCCTCGTCCTTGTTAGACAGGTTCCTCAGCATTCTTCTTATTCAAACTGGAACAGTAGCTTTTGGGGGTCCTCCTCTCCCTCAGTGGTTTCCATCATACAATCTGATAACTGTGCCATCTGTGCACCAATGAATTTATTGGTAGTGGCTGGAACCTCTATCTTGGTTTAAGCTGTTGCCAAAGCTCCAAAAGAACCTTATAGCGCTTATCACCCAATTTCTCCCTATCTGCCCAGCCGCAATCAAATCTACCCACATATGTGTTCAGGTAACTTTCACAGGCCAATTTCTCTTACTAGTCAGGGGGCAGTACAGGCAGCAGCCCTCACAGCCTTGTAATTCCCTTCTGTCTCCAGCTCCTCCAAATCTGCTACTATCTGCATAACTGCACTGATGGTCTATTCCACACAGAGGCCCAGAATAGCCATTAGTGACCCAAACAGGGCTGATGGGGCAATGCAGAGGATAAGGCCTTGCATTCCTGCTGTAAACACTTCCTCATCTAGCCCACGGGATCCCGGGTTGAAAACAGCATTCTTCATACCTAGTTTGCATAGGACAGAGGGCAGTTCACTCTAGCACTCTCACTGACTCACTGCCCCTGCCAAGTCCCCAGCATTCTACCAGAATATATGAATACCAGCCATCACCCATGCTAATAGGGTATGGTTTCCTGAGTTGTCATTGCAGCTCTGAAGACATTGTTTCAAGGAGGAGTGTGTGATAATGACAGCCAATTTCTACATCTCTGTTCTACAGAGCATGATGCCACCCACACCTATATCCCACAACCATAGTAACCAGGCTGCCAGGGGCTTGGTGGGCTTCTGCCCAAACTGTGCCTTCAAATTCAGCAGCTCTGCCTCAGTGTAGGACCAGATCACAGAGTGCTTCACTACCTGTGGTGGGGGTTGTGCCTGTCCCTGAGGGACTCTTGGCTACTGGGTCTTTACTTTCTTAGTGACTACTGGCCAGGCTCTGAGTCTGCAGACAGCAGTTTCAGCCCAAGCCACCCCCTCAGAAGAGGAGGAGTTGGAAACGCCTGATACCAGCAACTCAGAGCCATGCTGCTGGCAGGAATGCAGCTACTTCTGCACCTGCTTTGGCTCTTGCAGCTGCTGGCTCTCAGCCTGAAGCTGGGATTTGAGCTCCTGAACCTGTAGTTGTTTCTCCAACAGCTGTCTCGGTCAACCTTCAGCTTCCAAGGTAAACTGCAACTCACAAACCTGCAGTTTTTTCTCCAGAGACTGCTTCAGTTCCAGGCACTTTTGGTGTTCAGTCTGCATCTCACATTGAAGCTCTCGTACCCAGTCAGCAACCCTCTCCAGCACTCGCTCCAGTTTATACCATTGCTGCTTATCAGCCTGTAGCCTGAGCTGCAGTTCTCTGATCTGCAGCTCTTTTTCCAGTGACCTATCCAGCTCTTGTCATTGCTGCTGCTTGGTCTGCAGCTCACCCTGGAGCTCTCGACCTAGGGTAGCCTCTCACACAGAGTTCTCAGTTTCCTCTCACAGGGCCGTAAAAAACACCCAGCTCATAGACCCAAAAAGAATAGTCATGGGGAACCATATGCTGAAGAATAATGACCACTCCTCTACCCCACCCTTCAACGGTGTTGGTGGCTCCATACCAATCTGCTCCAAATCCTGCCCACTATGCCAGATGTAATGCTGGTGGTTGAAGCCAGACAGGTTCTTACTGAATTTGGGCAGATAGTAGAGGTAATGCAAACCCTGAAAGCATCGGGCCATACCAATTTATTGAAGGCTCAAAGACAGGCAAGCAAATAAACAACCAAAGGGAAAGAGCCAATAAACAAAGTAAAATTTGCTTTTTGCAGTGAAAGACAAGGGAGTAGGGAAAACTTCACCTCATGGTGGTAGGAAAGCAATCTAAAAGAATCATTGCCCAGGCAAAGCAACCACAGCCTTACATAGACCACACACACGTAGTGCTGCCATGGACCCATGCACTAATCATGCAAAGTGCTTGTAGACAGTAAACTTCAAACAAGCCTAACACAGCCATTTTTGCCACGCCCACTGTACTAACCTCTTGTGGAAAAGTATATAATCAGCCCTTCAAACTGAGATTGTAAGGCAGGCTTTGGGCTAGATATACCGCCACCTGTCTTCTCAAGTTGCTGGCAATCTTGATTAAAGACACCTGTTACCCTCTCAGACTCAGTCTCTGCTTATTGGCTATTGCAGTGATGGATGACCCAAACCCTGGACCACTTGTAGTCTGGTAACAATACAACTAAAACAGAATTAAAAGTTATTTTTATTTTTTTTACTTTTTCTTAATGGGTAATTAGAGAAAATTTACTAATCAGCAAAACAGAAGGTATTTTAATGTCAAGTATACATGTAATAATACCATCTAACTCTGTAGAACTTTTATTTTCACAAAACACTAGCCCACTGGAGTCCTCTTATACTAACTGTTTCTACATAAAGCCTGGATTTTCAGATTAAATTGTTCTTTGACCCTTGTTTCTACTCTACTTTGCTACCGTGACTGCGAAAAGTAAAATTGGGTGTTAAATGTGAGGCACAAATGCACAGACAGCAACTCAACAAGAAACCACTTCACAAGGAACACTTGGAAAGGATTTGAATGTAGTGCCTGAGTGGTGATGAATAATGTACACTCACATCTCCTAGCAATGACACAGAAGAAATATTTTACACAAGACATCTGTCTTCACACTTAATAGATCAGTTGACTGTCATTTTCACTACACGTATGTTGTATCATCTATTGTTAAGAGGTATTTTTTCCATAAACTAAAGCTGCATTTTAATCCTCCTGTCATCTCCTTAAACAATAGCATGTCTAAGACACTGTGTGATAAAACATAACACCATTTTCAAAGTACAGCGGGCTGTTTTTACTGCTTCATACATAGCTCAATTGCAAACATGGAATTAATGAAAAAATACAATCAATTAATAAAATGTTACCTGATTCACTACCCACCTAGATTTACCATAGGCTAAAGTAATTATCAAGTCCTCACTTTGCCAGTGTTTGAAGCCAATCTAAAGTAAAAAGAAAGGGCAGTGGCATTACATTTCTTAAATTAACATAGTTAAATTGGAGTCATAGCCCTGAAGTTTAGGATAAGACATTGAAGTCATGGAACTATGATGAAGAATAAGTAATAAAAAAAGTTTGAAAATTTTCTGTTTGTAAAAGTTTCTGAGATGCAATTATGTGTAAGCTAGCACTCAAAGTAGGAAGTTACAGCAAGAGTATAACCCTGAGACGTTATTGAACTAACAGACTTGAAAACTATATTGAAAATTCCAAGTGTCTTGCTATTTAGTCAACATATTTTGACCTTCCTCCTCTTAATATTTTTATGTAAGTAAAAAGCAGACCCACCTCATGTAATACTTGTCCACATCTCTTGCAGGGCTTGAACCTGCAACCTTGGCATGTGGGGATGATGTTCTAACCAACTAAATTACAGGGTCAGGGCTTGTCCACATTTCTTAAGAGCTTGAAGGAGACCACACCGTAAGGGAAACATGGGAAATTAGTAAAATTTGTAGATTATAAACACCTTGAGTTCAAGGCCTATGCATTATTGTTTTTGACACCTTTGTATCTTAGACAAGAGGCAGACATACTTGACCATTACTTAAGAAACCCTTCTAATGAGGGTTTATGTGAGAGCATATTCTTTGTAACCATTTGATTGCAGGCATACCTCAGACCTCTTGTGGGTTTGGTTCCAGACCATTGGATAAGACCAGAATTGCAATAAAGCAAGTCTAATCTTTTTGCTGGTGAAGGGCTTGCCTTCAATTTGTAAAAAATACACCTATGAGGCACAATAAAGCAAAGTGCCAATACTTGAAGTATTTAGCAAATGTTGCCATTTGACCTCCTGAAAAACCCTGTCTAAATGTTCAGCTTTCTACCAACTTTATTACTAGTAACCTTGCATGACACAAATATTTATGGAACCGCTATGTGTCAGACACTGACCAATCCTCAGAAGGCATATAGTCAAGTCGAGTAATTCTCAATTTTTGTTGCTTGTTGGAATCAACTGAGGGACTTAAAAAGTACTACTGTCTGGGCCCCACTCCAGACCAATTAAATAAGATCTGTGAGAGTAAAGACTGGGTGTCATTTTTTTTAAATCTCCCTAGCTGTTCCTAATATACAGACAGAGTTGAAAAGTGCTGGTCTAGCTCATCTAAATTTTTACTAAATCACTTACAAAATGGTTCCATAGTCATACATGTAAGAAATAGGCTATTTGCCTTATAGTAGAAGCTTTGGGACAATTTCCTGATCTTCTTTAACTACCTTGTTGTAGTAATTGCCCCAATATTCAGTACACCCTGAAAATATAAATGTAAGCGCCAGGTCAGAGTCCAAGTTCTCAGCACAAGGCTGCATGCAGATAGACATTTATGCATTACATATTCTTTTGCATCCATCGACTGATCCCATGTTTTTGTTGCTGTTATAGATTTTGGAGCTCTTTACACCATGCATATGTAATAAAACTTGATGATGATTGGTTTCTCTGGGAGAAATTTCCAAGAATGGCTGACCTCCCAACAAGTCTATTGGTGTGAACAAAATAACATGCCGTGATTTCCAGATAACTTTGTATTATGAATTCAACACGGATGGCTGTGTTTGGAATGCATTTCCAAAGTGAAAGTAGTCCACAACCAAGGTATAAAAATACTATCATATGTTATTCAGAGTTTAATTAGGGTACAATTCACAGGACAAAACCTAGAAATGCCTAAATATGTTTCCCGAAAGCTTCACTTGAACATGTATTTGAACAATGATCTTATAAATCAGAAGAAAAGTGGCATCATTTGAACAACTCACTAGATGGTAAAAGGTCAAAGAGAACTCTATTCAACATGCTTCACATTCCTAAAACCCATCTTTTAAACCAAATATATATAGTAAATATGACACCAATAAGTATAAATTAAAGTTTCTGAGGCAAACATCTTTAAACCAAAAATAAAGACATCAAATTTATGGAGGAGAAGGTATAGTTTTTGGATGTGTTCTTACCTATACCTTGACATAGATAATAAATATATTTTTTAAAATCATGGAAAACACAAAACTGAATCAATTATAGTCCTGTCCAGTCAAGATGGTCTTTCTGCAAGTATCAAAGAGGATTTTGGAACATGGAAGATCATAGTTGTCTACATGGTATCAACCAGAAAATTTTAGGGTTGCACCCAAATATAGCCCTTTATGGTATTAACATCCATACTTCTCAAAGCAATTTTGGGGGCAGTCAGGCTAGTCAGCTGTTCTTAGCACTAGACACACATTTTAATCACTATTGGAAGCTCATAAAGTACCAATTTCGGGTTCCACTACCAGAGAGAATAAGGGTCCAAATGGTGTTAACAAGCAAAATCACCCACACTGATGCTCAAACTGGTACCAAGAAACCATTGTATATTTGTGGCCATAAATATTAATATAGAGGTTAGTGTTTGAAGTGCCAAGCCCAGCTGGAGGATATAGGCTTGAATGCAGTTCCTACATTTAGAAAATGAGGATTAAATGACATCTAAGTTCTATTTTACTCATAAAATATCAAATATGATTATGACTCTAGGATTTTAGGGTAGCTGAAAAAATTTGTTACTATGTTAACAATAAAGAAACTCTAGCCAGGTGACTCAGTTGGATACAGTGTCATCGTCCAGATACACGAAGGTTGTGGGTTGGATCCCTGGTCAGACATACAAGAATCAACCGAAGAAAGCATAAATAAGTGGAACAACAAATTGATATCTCTGTCTCTCTCAAATAAATGAATAAAAAAATTAAGGCCACATTTAAAAATAACAGCAGAGGAAAACAATGGTTGTTGAATAAGCAAATAGCAGTATCTGATCACAATTAAATGTGCTTATTTAAGTAAGGAGGCTTAGAGTCAGCTTCCAGATATCCAAGCTGTGCAGAAGAATAAAGGCAGAAAGAGTCCATGACCACATGAAGAGGTGATATTTTGATACCCAAAAAGTTCACAACCAGTAGGAAACAGAGTTCAATGAAAAGATAAACAAATTGGTACCTGACCAGGTGGCACAGTGGATAAAGAATCAGCCTGGGCTGCAGAGGACCTGGGATCAAAACCCCAACATTGCCAGCTTGAGCACGTGCTCAGCAGTTTGAGTGCAGGGCTCCTGGCTTGAGCGCAGAGGTTGCTGGCTTGACCCCAAGGTCACTAGCTTGAGAAAGGAGTCACTGGCTCATCTGGAGCCCCCCGTCAAGACACATATGAGAAAGCAATCAATGAACAGTTAAGATGCTACAACAAAGAATTGATGCTTCTCATCTCTCCCTTCCTGTCTGTCTGTTCCTATCTGTCCCTCTCTGTCTCTGTCTCTCTTGCTAAAAAAATAGGTGGGTACAATGACCTATAAATGGTCAGGAAGACCTGCACAAAGATTTATGGTCATGTGGTTGGTAATCACAAGAAAGAAGCTATAGATTCTCTTGGTTTTAAGCCCCTTAATTTGTCACACTAACTCCCTTGAAACTCTCATATTGGAAACAGCATGGGCCTGAATTTATAAGACTCACACACCCATCTCTTGAATAAGTCTTTTTATGCCCATGATCATGTTTCTAAAATATTTTTACTCTTTGCCATTCTTACCAAACTCAACTCCCAGTCCTGTGATAAATGAGCCAGGTAGATATTATGGTCTTCTGAGAATTGATGTTTTAAAATTGATCAACTATTGTGTCATGAATATCATTTATTACAGTAATTAATATATATATCAGCCCAAATTAATGTGAAGAGTTGTATTTTTCATTACATATTTTAGTGACAGAATTATACCAGATATACTATATTTGCTTATTATGGTGAATTTTTCTTGAATCAGTAATTGGGAAATTTTAAGAATTCAAAAATATCAAATGTTATTGAAGTAAAATAAATAAGGTTATCAAATTTGTTTAAAGAGAATCTACTGTTTATTTACTTGTGATCAGAATCTGTTGCTGGCCTGTGATAACCAATTCACTCGAGTTTCTCTTCAAGAAAGTCCCAGATTTGTTCAGGTATCATTGTTCTCCCACTTGTCCATATACTTCAAGAAAGACTACAAAACCAGAATGAGATGCCACTTCACACCCACAAGAATAATTATAATAAAAAAGACAATTACAAGTATTATAGAAAATGTGGAAGAATTGTGACAAATTGTTCAAATAGTGCAGAAATGAGTTTGGCATTTACTCAAAAAATTCAGCATTGAATTCTCATATGACCCAACAATTCCACTACCAGATATATACCTAAGAGAAGTGAAAATATATGATTATGTTTCTACAAATACTTGTACATGAAAGTTTATAACAGCATTGTCTCAATAGCAAAAAGGCAGCTACAACCCAAACGTCCATCCACTGATTAATTGATAAAAAAAATGTGGTAGACCCATAAAATGGAATATTATAAAGATATAAAATGGAATGGCATGCTGATACATGTTACAACATGGATGGACTTTGCAAACATTATGCTAAGTGAAAGAAACCAGCCGCCAAAGATAATGTATGATTCCATTCAAATAAAATGTCCAGAATAGACAAATCCAGAGACATAAAGTAGTGGTTGGTAGGGGCTGGAGAGAAAGGAGAACGAGAGTGACTATTTAAAAGGTATGAGATTTCCTTTAGGGGTAATGAAAATGGTTGCACAACTTTGTGAAGAGACCAAAAGCCACTGAAATATCCACATTAATTGTGTCAATTTTATTGTGAGTTATATCTCTATATAGGTGTTTAAAAATAAAAAGTGTAGCCCTGGCTCCAGCTGAAACTACAAACCTGGACCTAGACCCATATTTAATCACAGAGTGTCAATATTGATCAATGTAAGTGGATTATGATAATACAATTCTCTTTAGCTAAGGAAGATTCATGTAACCCAATTTTGACCAATGGGGTATAAGGGAAAGGTTTTTTTGGGTTAAAAGGGTGAGAAATATTTCTTAGCATTTAGAGTTACAAGAAACAAATAATTCTCTTTTCTGTCCCTTTCTGATTGTTGTAGGAGGATGTGCTAAAATAAGGATTCTCAAGAGATTCGATTTGATTCAACTCAACTCAACTCAACTCAATTCAATTCAATTCAATTCATGTACCAGATACTGTGAGACCCAGAAGAGCTCCAAAAAGGACTCAGTAAGAGAATGGCTTCTTAGACTTCACCTCTCTTGATCCCTATTTTGGCTCTGAAAATTATAATGTCCATTGACCGAATCTCACAGTGCTATATTGGAATCACTGGGGATAGACATATGGATTGAAGATATCACCTGTGTGCATTGTCATAATTAAATCCATAAACTTAAGGCAATTTTCATATTTATTTATTTTTTCCAGAGACAGAGAGAGAGTCAGAGAGAGGGATAGACAGGGACAGACAGGAATGAAGAGATGAGAAGCATCAATCATAAGTTTTTGGTTGCGCATTGCGACACCTTAGTTGTTCATTGATTGCTTTCTCATATGTGCTTTGACTGTGGGCCTTCAGCAGACTGAAGGTCTTGAGTCAGTGACCTTGGGTCCAATTAACTAAACTTTGTAGATACTGAAGACTCCCATATCTACATCTCCAACTCCAGATACTTTCTTAGTCTTCAATATCATAATATCAACAGTTAGTGGACTATCACCCCTTGGGCACCTCAAAGACAACATGTACGGAATGGAACATCCTTTCTTATCACAAACCTACTTTACTTCCTGAATGCCCCATTTCATTTACTGGTACTAACACTCCCAGTAGCCCAATATTGGAACTTTGGAGTCACTGACCTTCCCTCTCAGTCTTTAACATTCTATCTTTCCATAAATAGCAAAGTTTATAAGTTCAACTGTTTATATTTCTCTACCATATGTTCATCTATTAGTATCTCCAGTGCCATTACTTTAATTTAGAACACTCTTCCTAGGCAGTGCTGACAGCCACTTAAGTGGTTTTCCTGCCTCTAGTCTCTCTGGGTACTGTATTACTGGTACGGTTATAAACTGGAAGCTAGAAAGCAATCAGTAGTTGGCAATGTGTGACTGTTGGGAAAGAACTACCACAGAGAAAATGCTTCTTTTCTCAAAGGAACTTTCTTGCCTCATACTGACCCACTTACCCTTGGGTGGGTGCCACTAGCCAGTGAGTGACACTGCATCCAGATAACTTACTGAGTGACACAGCTTGTTGCATACAGATAACTTACTCAGAATTAGCTACCTAGAGATTATCAATAGCTGACATTCAAGAGAGACTGATATAACTATTATATTTAGATTGGTTATGATAAGCAAAAAATAAAAGTTACCACAGAATAGCATATAGCATTGAGGATAGAGCAGTTGGTGTTCCTTCAGGAAAAGTATGTTTAAAATGACAATCACACTTTAGAAAATTAGAGTTCAAAAATATTTATGACCTATGCTTAATATTTAGTTTAGTACTAACCCTTTGGAATATGGTTTTGACAAATGAACTCCTTTTCAGAAAAGTCTATTTCCTAAAAACACCATATTCTTCAATATGGAAAATTTAAAACATGATATATAAAATAAAATGCCTCTTGGTTACCTTTTTCTTCTATTCCATTCTCCATTCTGTAAATGTAAATTTTTATTTCAGTAAACTCTAAACTACCAGATATAATTTAATAAGTATAGCAAATAGTACTAGACTTATCAGAATTATCACTTCAGAAGTTATATAATGGCTGATCATTATGTTGTACATCTGAAAACTAATATAATATTGTATATCAATGGTAATTAAAAATAAATAAATAATGAAGTAAGTATACCATATATGTTTTGGCCACTTCTTTGTTCAAGGATTTATTTTGCTATGGGTGATAACTTGTCTATTTTCTAACAGCTAGTAATTCTAACATATTTTAGCACTGCCTGCCAGTGTCTATACAACTCTTAAAATGCTCTATTGACACAGCACTGAAATTTCAAACTAAAATGCCAAATTTTTAGGCAATCTACAAGCTGATTTGCCTGTAATCCATGAAACAACAAGCTTAAGTGATTTTTTTCTGACTGTAATTAACATGTAGAGCTTCTATAATAATGAGCTGATTCAGAGAAAAACAACTGAATTTGATCAAACTAATTGTTTTCACAACAGTTCTAAGTCAGTTAATTTCAAAACAACTTGTTTCAGTCATGTGTGTACACAACACCTGAACTAGCTATTTCTTTAAGTAATGTCTAGACATTGCTTACTGTGATACTCTTCTAAATGATAACCCCCCACCCTTTCAAGTCATGTTCAATCCCTCACATAATGTAATAGTCACCACTTATCTGAGGTTTCGCGTTCTTTGGTTTCAGTTACCAACAGTCAATCTCAGTTCGAAAATATTGAGTTTCTCCAGACATTGATATCATCATGGCTTAATGATCCAGGATCACCGAAGCAGATGATTCCCTGTCTGATGAATATCAGGCCAATAGAAGCCTAATGTTACGTCAAAATGCCTACATCATTCACCTAACTTCATCTCATCATGTAGGCACTGTATCATCTTAAATCAAAGTAAGAGTGAGTATAGTAAAATAAAATAAAAAATTTTTAGAGAGAGACCACATTCATATGACTTTTATTACAGAATATTGTTATAATTTTTATATTTTATTTTTAGAACAACTTGGGTTTAAAATGAGCAGGCCAGCTTCTCTGTAGGTTCTTTTTCTTTTTTTCTTTTCCTTCTTTTTCCAAGTGAGAGAAGGGGAGATAGAGACAGACTTCCACATGTTCCTGATTAGGATCCACCCCACAATCCCCATCTGGAGCTGATACTTTGTCCATCTGGGTCCATACTCGCAACCTAGTTATTTTTAGCACCTGAGGTGGAGGCTACACAGAGCCATTCTCAGTGCCCCGGGGGCCATGAACCTGAGAATCAACTGAGCCATGGCTGCAGGAGGGGAAGAGAGAGAGAGAAAGAAAGAGGAGAAAGAGGAGGAGGAGGAGGAGGAGGAGGAGGAAAAGGAGGAGGAGGGAGAAGCAGATAGTCACTTCTCCTGTGTGCTCTGACTGAGAATCAAACCCAGGACATCCACACGGTAGGCTGACGCTGTACCAGTGAGCCAACCAGCAAGGGCCATAGGTGTGTGTGTTTTTTAAATAAATATTGTATGTGTGTTTTCTCTTTCTTATGATTTCCTTAGTAACATTTTGTTTTTACTAGCTTACTTTATTGTAAGAATACAGTATATGACTTACAAAATACCATTTGTTAATTGGCTGTTTATGTTAGCAGTAAAGTTTCCAGTCAACAGTACACTATTAGTGGTTAAGACTTAGAGGAGTCAAAAGTTATACATGGATTTTCAACTATGCAGGCGTCAGTGTCCCTAAACTCCCATGTTGTTCAAGGGTCAACTGTATAGGAAAAAAACATAGTATATATAGAGTTTGGTATTACCTGCAATTTCAGGCATCTAACAGGGTTTTTTGAACATATCCTCTGTGGATAAGGGGAGAGTACTGTACCACTTTGTCATGTCTTAAAATCCTCAATTTTTTTTTTGCCTATGAAATAAAGTCTCAGCCATTGATTATGTCATTCTATCCAAATAGAATATTTTCACTCCTCTTCTCAATCTCTCCCAATTATAGAGTTCACTCAAGCACCAGTGTCTCGGCTCTACAAAAGCATCCATAAATACTATAGTCTGTACAGTTTCTCTTCTTGGAATCTATATTGCACTTATAATTTAAAGAATGTAAACTTAATATTTCAAATGTCAAAACTTTTGCTTTCTGTCTAGCAGAGTATGTAGCACATAGTAGACACTCCACGAACACTTGTAAACCTGCTTCAATGACTTCTTCTGTTACATTAAGAATGCATCTAAGGTGTGAGAACAACCTCCCAAGTTGTACTTCACTGAATAAATAACAGGGAAAAGTTCTTTTCTTGTGTGCCTTGAATTCTCCACTGAATCAATGTTTATTTGTAAAACATGGTGAGGAGGAGAGCTCTATGGATAACCTGGACTGTCAGAAAGATGAACAAGTGGGTCCTAGAAAAAAATTTACCCTGAAACATAGTTAGAGACAAAAACAACACAGAAGCTATACTACTTTAGGCACAGCATGAGAAAGCAGGATTCTTTGAAAAAGACCATAATCCTGGGGAAAACAGAAGGCAGCAGAAAATGAGAAAGACCAAATATGAGATGGATTGACTATATGAAAGAAGCCATAGACGTGAGTACTCAGAAGCTGAGAAGAGCTGTTAAGGATAGGACACTATGAACATCATTCATTCATAGGGTTGCCAGGAGTCACAGCAGAGTCAAAGGCATGTAACACACACCATAGTTATAGCCATTGTTCTGTCACTGAAGACATAACACACTGGAGCTAACCTGCATGGAGCCCTTTTAGCTCCATTAAAGTTTCTGTAAAGGGAGTTATGGCTTACCTCTAATACCAACCACCACCTCCATTCAACTTCTAAAAAATGGTATTTATGGCTCTGGCCGGTTGGCTCAGCGGTAGAGCATCGGCCTGGCGTGCGGGGGACCCGGGTTCGATTCCTGGCTAGGGCACATAGGAGAAGTGCCCATTTGCTTCTCCACCCCCCCTCCTTCCTCTCTGTTTCTCTCTTCCCCTCCTGCAGCCAAGGCTCCATTGGAGCAAAGATGGCCCAGGCGCTGGGGATGGCTCCTTGGCCTCTGCCCCAGGCACTAGAGTGGCTCTGGTCACGGCAGAGCGACGCCCCGGAGGGGCAGAGCATCGCCCCCTGGTGGGCAGAGCTTCGCCCCTGGTGGTCGTGCCGGGTGGATCCCGGTTGGGCGCATGCGGGAGTCTGTCTGACTGTCTCTCCCCGTTTCCAGCTTCAGAAAATTACAAAAAAAAAATGGTATTTATGACGCGATATACTTATGACTAGAAAACAAACTAGATTCAATAGGACAAGTATTGTTAAAACCTGCATATAAAGCTGTCAGTGACACAAATGATATTGTCTGTCATTATAGATTATAAAGTTTATAATGAGAAAGTGATTCTTGTTCACATCAGCTAGGAAGTCATCAAAAGAAACCTTCTATATTAATTTGCATAACATCTAGTTAATGAAATTATACCAATTCTTAAAACTATTATGAGGATGGAAGAGATACTGAAGGAGAAGGGGGGAAAGAACAGGATGGAGAAGGATTGGTTTTGAATATTAAACAAAAATGTGGAGGAATTTGGACTTTTGCCATATTGTCCACCTCTATTAATAGACAATATACCCATAGTTCAAAATACAATTATTAGACAATAACATAGAAAAACGTGTATGCAGATCTGAGAAATTATTTTATCTATAAGATGTCCTCGCCATAAGAAGTCTAAATTTACTTCACTATAATGCATGAAATAAAAATAGAAAAAAAAAAACCCATATACACCTGCATTTGAAAGGCATCACAATGACCATAATTTTCCTTGATATGGGGAAACTCCCATGGATACAGGCAGGTAGGGAGAAAAGAAGCAGAGATGCCTTTAATGACAGTAGGAAGACAGAGCACTACTTTGAAAAAGACATGTCACTAGCCCCACAGTTCAGGAAGAGCACTATGTTACCTTTACCTTTCTTCAACAAAGAACTCAGGTAGTAAAAATTCCAAAGACATTTCTTTTGGAAAACACTGTTTTCTCCCTGATCACCACATACTACTATATCAACTAATCTCACTAATAAAGCAAGCACATCTTCAGCTATCATGGTTGGCCTTAGTTATTTTCTGGGTGATTTAAGAGTCACAATTCTTAAGGAGAGATATAATTTTCGTAAAGAATAACTCAAGTGATTTGTTGCCAACAATACTCGAGTTTTGCACATGATACAAATTGAGATACAGCATGTTTTAAAAATGCATATTGATGCATAGTAGCATTGCAAGCAGAACAAATTGATATCTGTTCCTCCTTTTGTACTCTACTTGTTAGAGAGTAGGATTTAATAACATGCAATGCCTTTTTAAAGAAACATATTATTAAGAAATTTTGAAAAACTTGGTCCTTTCCATTTTCACCTGATTATTGTAAAACATCATAACCTCATTAGAAAACAGCATCCAGGTTTAATTGAAACAATGCTAATTTATGAATGTTTGTATTCACACTGGGGAGTGAGCATCATTTATAAAGTTTAACCATATGATGATTTTAAATGGCAACCCCGATCAAGTTATCAACATTTGGTAACTACTCTGTCCATTGCACTTCATTATCTGTAAAGTATTTTTGCATATACTAACCTAAGTTTTCATTGTTATGGCCTTGAGAAATAAACTAGAAAACCAAGGTCTAAAGAAGTTATACCTGATTTTCTGAACAGCACACAACTAGTTAGTAATAAAGTCAAAAGCTAAACTTCAAGGACCCAACTCCATTGATTAGAGCATGGTCCTGAAGTGCAGAGGTTGCAGTTTTGATCCCTGGTCAGGGCACATACAGGAACAGATTGATGTCTCTCTCTCTCTCTCTCTCTCTCTCTCTCTCACTCCCTTCCTCTCTGTCTAAAAATCAGTAAAAATAAAAACTAAAAAAAAATCAAAGACCCAGATTACTAGTCTAATGTACCTATAGTGTAAAATGAAAGGCTCATTATGTTTATACTATAACATATCAAATACTGCAATACTATAAAAATTTAAATTTAACCTTATTAAGAGATTTTTGAAGAAACGGGCTACCAGAAATGGCTGGCTGTGAGGGTTGATGTATCTTTAATGTGTATGTGAAATATACAAAGAAAAGACAGGATAAAATTGCATACTAAGGAGTCTCTGAACAATTTACAGAAATTTAAATTCTAGTTCCCCATAATCAAGCACCCATAACTACTTTGGTTTGAGCCTGTTAGCTTCAGCCAGATATGATAGTATTGTTTAATCTTTGAGTTTCACCTGCAGAAAACAAACAAATGCTGAAATAGAGTCCTGAGCAGGCCTTCTCAATGAACTCGTGAGGTAACTCCCTGAAGCAAATACCCATTCTTCTCAGGATTTAGTGCCCAACATGCTCTCTCACTGACATGAAGCAGCAGCTTTAGGTGACCAAGCAGGTATACTATGTATGCTGGATGCAGACAGTAAGACTATTAAATGAGAAACTGACTAAATATTAGTGCTAAGGTAGCTTGAATAATAGAAGAACATAAAATCTGGGGCAAAACTGGTTGAACGGCAAACATCTCAAAGTAGATTTGATCAAGTAGACAGCAGAGTCTTTAAATTTATTATTGTAAATGTCAGTTGTACAACAGTCTATATGAAATGATTTAATGATTTTGGTCTCATTCCCAATTGGCAGATGTTCATATCATTATTATCATTGTGAAAATAGTGAGTTTCATTGCAATCTCAGAAGAGATAAAAAAAATAAACTTAGGTGCATGGAAAACATATTTGTAGGAAGTGGTCCCGCTAGGTGAGCTCAAGGACACTTTTAAGGGGCAGACACTTTTGTTTTCATAAACTCTTGAGCATAAGTACTGACTTCAGTCTCCATGATTTGGGACTTAAAAATCAACAAAGTAAAAAAAGGGCTCAAACACAGAATAAGAGGAGAAAATCTCATATTTTAAAGGTATAACTGAAGAATGTGGATTCCTTTGTTTTCTATATTACATTTTCCTCCATCCTACTTCTTTACTGTGAAGTCATAAGTATTACATAGAAAACCTTGGATTTGGAATAAAAAAGACCTTAGGCTTTAGCCCTTGTATTCCACTATCTTGCTCATTTAATTTTGAACAAGGAATTCCTCTTTAAAGTGGGAGTGGAGCTTTGTTCTGTATATGTAATAGGTCTTTTGATCAGATCTAATAAAGTAATAAATAGGAAAACATTTAAACAAACTGTGAATATGTTAAATGCACTGAATGATCTGAAAAGCTTCTATGCTCACCATATGGATTACCATAATGGATTCAATATTGATATCACCAAACCCTGGCCTTGATCATTAGAGTTGTCTACCTTTCTCACAAAGTAAATAAAGAAGCCAGAATAAAGCAATCAAAAACTTGTTCCAGCATGACCTGTGGTGGTGCAGTGGATATAGCGTTGACCTGGAATGCTGAGGTCGCCAGTTCGAAATCCCAGGTTTGCCTGGTCAAGGCATATATGGGAGTTGATGCATCCAGCTTCTTCTCCTTCTCTCTCTCTCTCTCTCTCTCTCTCTCTCTCATAAAAATAAAGAAATAAAATCTAAAAAAAATTAAAAAAAAAAAAAACTTGTTCCAGGGGATATACAATTTGTTGATTGTTTTATCCTGTCAAACACATGTTGCTTTGTTGATGTGCACATGTGATGTGTGATGTGTGATGTGTGATGTGTGATGTGTGTGTGTGTGTGTAATGAACCTCCACAGCAGCATATGAGAAACTCATGGCTACAAGGAAACATATTTACTATAATCTATTTCTTTAGTATTTCTTTTTTGGACAAATGTGTTTAATAGGGTTATGCAGTCTTCTTGATGTCTAGTAACATAAGGCTCTTGCTATTCAATATTTATATCAGTCTCAGAACTTCACACAGGGCCCAGGACACAGTAAGTGCAGAGTAAACTTTTGTTGAATCAATTAAGTACCCCCACACAGAGAGCACCCCTTTTTATCTGTGTTCCCTTAGTCCCTGTGAATACTTTCCACTTAGATTTTCTGTCTATACTAAGATACTTGTATTGTCTTTGGTTGTATTTAGTGTTTGTTGTGCATGACAAACACATTCTAGACTAATACCCAATAAGTCATGCCTTTATGTAATCCCATCTCCCCGAATGTGGAAAGAATCTGTCACTTGCTTCTAATCAATAGGATATAGACAAGGTAAAGATTTTTTTCATGTGTAATTAGAAGCCTTAATGAGTTGACTTCAGCTTAATCCAAAGAGAGTTTATCTTGCATGTGCCTTACCTAGTCAGGACAGCCCTTTAAATGAGAGTACAAGCCATCTCTGAAGTTAGATATTTGAAGCAGCAGAGACTCTCTCTCTCTCTGTCCATGGATGACTTTGAAGAACCAAGCTACCATGAATTCTACAGTTGCAAAGAATTTATTCTGCCAACAACATAAGGGATTTAGAAATGAATTTTCCCCCAGTCTAGCCTCCAGATGAAAACAAGCCCAGCCAACACCTTGACTATAAACTTGAGAGACTCTGAGCAGAGAAATCTTTTAAGTCATTTCCAGATTTCTGACTTACAGAAATTGTGAAGTAATAAATTGGTTGAGTTTTAAGTCACCCAGTTTGCGATATTTGTTACCAGCCATAGAAAACCAATACACTGGCATGTATACAGACCCTATTTCACATCCTGGGGGATAACTTTGAGGGAAGAAGATATATATTCTTCTTTTCCTCTTTTCTCAGTGCCCAATATCCAGCCAAGAACACCACAGACATACTCATAGGCTAAAATAAATTGTTTCTACTTGTGAACACTAGGTATTACCATATATTGTACCCCCTGCTGAAACTGTTTTCAGCTAGGGAAGTAAAACACAATATACCTACTTCTATTTGTCACATATTTTTCAGCAGAGTGCCAAATTATATGCACATGAAAAACAGTGGGAGTTGTGTACCGACTTATCAATGCATGAAACTGAAAAATGACCACGTTCCTTTTAAAGATGGCAATAATGTCAGATGAAAAAAATAATTCAGAAATCCAATTACAGTGAAGTGAGTAACAAACTGGCTATGGTGGCCATACATGGCTGGTATAAATCAGAATTATTTTCCTCTTTTTTAATTTGTTTCTCAATAAGGCTATGTGCTTTTAAAGTAACTGAGATATCTATTTTACATCTAACCCTCATATAGTTTTTAATATTTAATAGATTTAGTTTAATCTCCAAACTAAACACCCTGAGCTTGTGCTAATTTGGTTATGTGAAATATAGTGCTCTCAGTAACTAAGTTTTTATCAAAGCCTTAACATTCGCTAATCAAAAATTAGTTCCTTAAACTCAGCAACTTGTACAATAGAAGCAAAAATTGAGATTGCATAGGAAAGAACTCAAGGCTAGAAAATCATTTGTTGATGCAGTCTTTTCTGTTTTGTTTTGTTCTCATTCTCTTTTTCATAGCTAAAATACTATGTATTCATTACTATAAAGGGAAACTGGGAAATATCGTGGAGAATCAAATCCTTCATACTGTTTTTTTTTTTAATAAAAATCTAGCTATATACTCTCACTTCAGTTATAAGAAATATGAAACTTCAAGGAGCTTAATATTATTGGACAAGATAAAAGGACATAGAGTGTTATCAGTGACTTCTTGTTCATGCTGAGGTTGTAGCTAATATCTGTTATTTAAGTTAAGCAACTCCCTTAGCCCCTGGTGAAAATCCAAACTGCACTAAAAGACCATCCCACAGAGCTTTAAGTGGCTCAGGATTCCAAATGGGTAACAAGCTCCTTTAGGTTTTGTTTTCCAGGGCATAGACACATAGGAGGAGGGTACCAGCAAATTCCCTTTGATCAACAGAATAAGAGACATCCACCAATGAGATGTGAAAACATACACAAGAAAATGAGGCCTTACTTCCAAATTTGCTGAAGAAGTTTCCTGTATTTAAGCCTGAATGCAATGTAGTATCATCAGTCTGTGTTGCTGCCTACTACTATGAGTTGTAAGATTTCAGTTTCAGATACATACTTAGGGGATATTTTCTATTTTAATTAGTCATAAAACAAATTAAGACAATCTCATCATTCTTAATACACATGCAAGTGAAAAGATACCCCAAAATTATTGTCTTGGATACATAGGGCAGTTGAAGAAATTGATTCTGAAAATTTCATGGCGGAACGGAATATATTTTTCTTGTAAACCCTATCTCCCACCTGACAATCTTCATTATTTTTAGAAAATGCTAATATATATATATGTGTGTGTGTGTGTGTGTGTGTGTGTGTGTGTGTGTGTGTCCTTTAGGGAATAATTAAGTGAACTTGGAAGATCTGTGATAATCTAGGAAGCTGGCCTGCTATTCCAGTCCTTTCTTTTGAAATGGTTTCCCTAAACATCCTACAATGTAGCCATACTGATGGTCCCTCAGACACCCTGAAACTGCCCTTTTTGGATACTAATTTTAAGCAGTTTATTAAGAAACAAAAGACTCAGAATGAACCTTTGATCCTTTCTCCTTTTCCTGGAGAAAAGATTCAGACAGAGAAACCTGCTCCAAGAAGGAGAGTTTAGGATGTTGCCTTAGACTAAGTTATACTAAGTATTGTAAGCCAGAGGGCTTCATTCAAAATCCTGTTAGATAGATACCCTCTGTGTCCTATTGTTTCTGAGTCATAGCCTAGCAAGAATTTTCATGCCAGCTATGATCCCCTCTTCCTCAACTACCTGTAAATTGCCCATTCTCACTTTCTCCTTTATCCAAAAATGTCATATATACCCAATGTTGCCTCACTGTCTTTAGAATTTCCACACTTATATAACTTCCCCATGCAAATGTATTAAAATTTTTATTTTCTCCTGTTAATATGTCCCTGTTGAATTGAGTAGTCCAGATTGAAGAATTTAGTTGGTAGGAAGAAAAGCATTATTTTAGCCCGTATAACATTATGCTTTTACTTATTTTAATATATGTACCTTGGATTCACTTTCCTACCTTTTCTAAAAGCTAAGTTCCTACTCATTGACATATTTTTTAATTTTTAAAATTATTTGCTGATTTTTTTAGGGAGAGGAGGAGAGGGAAGAGAGAGAGAGAGAGAGAGAGAGAGAGAGAGAGAGAGAGAGAGAGAGAGAGAGAAATATCAATCTGTTCGTATATGTTCCCTGATCAGGGATTGAACCTGCAACCTCTGTGCATCAGGACAATGCTCCATCCATCTTGCCTTCCAGCTATGGCCTTAGTCATTTTCTAATGCCCAAATAAACCTCAGTTTTATGTAGTATATTTCCATATAAAAAACATGAGATACAGTCAGAAGGTTCCTTAAACTGTGATTCTAAATCACTTCATATATATCTTCTACTGTTCTTATCACATGATAATATAGGTTTTTTGTTTGTTTTATGTCACTTATACCTCAACTTCTACATCCTGAACCATTTAAGGGCAAAAATTATGTCCTATCAATCTTTCCATAAATCAACTTTCTCCAACCCATCAGCCTCTATCACAGTACATGCCAAACAGTGTGCGCTCAATTTATGTTGGCTGGATTGGATTAAAAATTTGGTGTAGAAATACAGAAAATAAAAATGCCCACATTACCTCTTTCCTGCCAAACAGGGGCTTGTTTCTTACAAATGGAATCCCCAGATCTAAAGACCCAGAAAAAATCCTTTATGGTTGGAATATTACTTCAATTTAAGTGCTCTAGAATAATAATTTCAGGAGGCCACTATACCTTTTGTAGCTGTCAAATGAATCAGAGTTCAATGAAAAGCCTTTGTTTATACTCAAAGTTTAATTCAAGTGATAAGTGATTTGCATCTCATGCAAATCAATAATTTTATGTACTTCATAATGTAAAAAAATTAATGAAGGAAATAGGAACAGTGTAAGACACTTCCTATGTTCAACACTCCTGCAATATAGTTGGGGGGGGGTAATTCTAATGCATGAAGGAGAATCAGATGACAAAATATGACTATACAAACATGCAAAATTTTGTATTCTGACTATATAAATGCTATACAAATTTAAAAAAATGATAGTGTTAGTCGTGCAGCTTGGAATGTTTTATAGGCCTTAAAGGATGGAAAGAATTTAATTATGCAAAGAGTGCTAAAACAAAGGCTGCTGAAAATATCTAAACATCTCAAAGAATTCTAGAGCATTCAAGGGATCTGACAGATGATTCAGCCTGCTATGGGCAAGGAGATATACTAAGCTTTAGGAGGGGGTTAACAAGCAAAGTGTTAAACTGCCTAAGATAAAAGGAAAGCTCCTGGCAGTGGTACAAAAAAGAAGAGAGGAAAGTGAAAGACATTATGATACACTGATGAGACAGACATAATGACATTACATATGGAAAGCAACATACAAGAAGGGTGTAAAGACACGGGTTTTCAAGCCTGAGTAGCTGCAAAAGTGATGGTAACACTGACAGAAACTGAGAAGGTGGACAGATGAGGCAATCTGGGAAAGAGGTTGTGCTCACCTTTAGAAACACAATAAGTTTCAGATATCAGCAGAATATTCAAGTTTCAGATATCAGCACAAATGACATTGTGTAACAAACTGGTTTTTAAAAATCCTTTATAGGCCCTGGCCAGTTGCATCAGTGGATAGAGCATCAGCCCAGCATGCAGACAACCCAGGATTGATCCTCGTTCTGGACACATATGAGAAGTGACCATCTGCTTCTCTTCCCCTCCCTCTCCACCTTCTATCTCTCTTCACATCTTGCAGCCAGAGGCTCCATGGGTTGGAGCATCAGCCCCAGGCCCTGAGGATAGCTCGGTGGACCTAAGCATGGGCCCCCAGAGCTGGGGGTAGCTCAGTTGATTAAAGCATTGACTCCAGCTGGGGGTTGTTGGTGGGTCCTGGTTGGGGCACACGTGGGAGTCTGTCCCTCTATCTCCCCTCCTCTCACTTAAAAAAAATAAAAAAATCGGTTATATAAGAAATTGCAAATAGAATAATAAAAGTAGATGAAATCCCCAAGGAAAAAAAAGGATAGAGGAAGACAAACAAATAATAAAGTTTGAGTATAGAAAACAGAAAATAATCCCAGAAGAAACTTTTGTTTTCTTTACTCAAGGAAGCTTCATTGGAAACAAACAATACTGACATCAAAGAGAAGACAAATTCTTCTCAGAATAATGATATGGGTTAGGCAAAGGATTAGGAGATAACATAACATCAGGTTTCTCTGATTCATTTAGCTTTATCTATCTGTCCTATGTAACTATGTATATATCTGTGTGTTTATCTATCTCTCTATTTTGGCTACTGTGAACATTTTAAGACTATATTTCAGAATACACCTACTGAATCATACTTTAGAGGCATCACATTAAGAGCACTTTCTGTGCTTAATCTGGCATACCCAATGATCCAGTCCAAGATTCAGATGCCTTAACTTAGATATTCCTAAATTTGGTCACCCAAACAAGAAAAATAAGTCAGATTAACAAACAAACAAACAAAGATATAACTCTCCTGTTAATGGATTTAGTAACAAATCTAGATATGGGAAAATAGTAGATGAACCCGTTTTAATACTGGCTATACCACTTACTATTAACCTTAGACAAATTACTTAACCTCTCTTGGCCTCAGTTTTCAAAACTTTAAATTAGACAGGATAGCCCTGGCTGGATAGCTTGGCTGGTCAGAGCATTGTCCCAACATGCAAAGGTTGTGATTCAATCCTCGGTCAGGTCACATATAGGAACAGGTCGATGTTGCTGTCTCTCACTATTCCTCTCTCTCTAACATCAAAAATAAGTTTAAAAATAAATAATAAATGCAATTGGACAGGATAGTTCTAGTACAGATATCAGAAGGTTATTGTAGGAATTAAATGGCATAACTGGTATAAAAAGAATAGAGCAGTCCTTGCCTTTCACACAGTAATTGTTCATAACTTGCTATATCCCACACACATGCACTTGTCAGTAAAAAACACAGAAAATCCTAAATAACCTTCTTAAAGTAGGTTAAATACTGAATTTTCACTATTATTTAAAATACTAGTATATCAGGAACATAAGATTATCTCCATCTTGATAGAAAAGTGAAAGAACAAGATAACAAGTCCTTTATAAAGCCCTACTAAGTTTGTAAAACAAAAAACACAAACTCAAGAATGAGAAAATGCCAGGTGAAGAAAGCATATTCATTCTCTTTTGTTGAATATCAAGAATGAGAAAAAAGGAGTAGATTCTCCTGTGGTTGGGCAAACTGGAAATTTCAAATGAAAACTTATTATTTATAGAATGGCTTATATGTAGCCCACTTTCCAATTCTAGTCTTACTCAAAAGTATTATCAATAAGGAAATGATCTTAAGATACTGGAAGTAACCATCACTGTTATGTAGATATCAAATATTCTGGGCCAATTTTATTTTCTTCCATGATAAAATGACAAGTAACAGAGATGAAAGTAAAATGATAATCTATTTTGATTTCTATAAAAAAAACCTGACTTAAACTCTATGACATTCTTAGAATCAATCAGAAAAAAAAAGGCTTACACTAGAGTTCAGTAACCTCATTATGCTGGAAGATACCAATAAGCCTGCAACAGCGTTAAGGAAGGCTAATGGCAAAACTGAGAACGGAAAAGTGGAAAAGGGTAACAGAAAAAGTGTACATGTGTGGGCAAAAGTAGGTTTACTGTGACACTGTGACATTCTCTAGACTTAATAAAGCTATTATAATAATCATATCTGCATGTCTTCTTCCATACAAACAACTGTAAATGTACTTTTGCCCACACCTTACAGAGGAAAAATAAGAGGAAAAAGAAAGAGTAAGAAGAAAAATAGTACCATAACAAACATGCCCAATTCATATCTGTAAAGTCCTTAGAACAGTGCCTGGCACACAAATGTTATATATGTTTGCCAATACAGAATTCTGCATACCAGCTCCTCAAATAAGCCATGTCCTTATAATGCTGATGAGAAAAAAAAAAAAAAAGTCGACTTCTGGTTGGGACTGTTGTCTGTGTGGAGTTTGCATGTTCTTCCCACATCTGTGTGTGTTTTCTCCAGGGACTCCAGTTTTCTCCCACATCCCAAAGACATGCATGTGAGTTAAACCAGCATGTCTACATTGTCTAAGTCCCAGTAAGTATGGGGGTGTGTGAGTGTGTACCGGAGATGGGAGGGTGTCCTGGCCAGGGTGGATCCTGCCTCTTACCCTGAGCTGCTGGGACAGGCTTTTGAGACCCTGAACTGTAATAAGTGGGCTGGAAAAGAATCCCCTTACTTGTTTTTATTTACCTTTTCTTAAATGTATGAATAGCTCATATTTATTTCCATGTTTAATATTAAACATGTTTGGGGTTTTTATTTAGAAATTTTGTGGCCCTGGCTAATGGCCCAGTAGATAGAGTGCCAGTCCAGCGTATGGAAACCCTGGGTTAGATTCCCAGTCAAGGCACAGAGGAGAAGTGACTAACTGCTTCTTCCCCCCCTTCCTCTTCCCCTTCTCTCCCTCTTCTCCTCCTGCAGCCAGTGGCTTGATTGGTTTGAGCTGGCCCTGGGTGCTGAGGATAGCTCCATTGGTGCACATCAACTTCAGTCACTAAAAATAGCTTGGTAATCAAGCATCAGCCCATGATGGGGTTACTGGGTGGATCCCAGTCGAGGCACATGTGGAAGCCTACCTCACTATCTCCCCTCCTCTCACATAAAAAAGTAATTAACTAATTAAAAAAAGAAATTTGGTGATCTTTTTGTAACCAGAAATATGCCATGAGAACTTAACACTTTTTAATATTTTAAATTTTTATTTATTTCTTGATTTGAAAGACAGAGAGAGATACATTAATTTGTTGCTACACTCATCCACGTATTCACCGGTTAACTACTGTATGTGCCGTGACTGGGGATCAAACCCACAACCTTGGCATATTGGGATGATGCTTTAACCAACTGAGCTACCCAGCCAGGGCAAGAACTTAACTCTTGTTTATATCAATTAGTCTATGGTAAAACTGTTTTTGATGTGTTGTTTTGCTTAAAGTCACAGTTTCCAAGAAACGATTGAAGACATTGAGGACTTACTGTATAACATGACCCCCTTAACTTTTGTGTAGACACTCAAATATTTGAAAGCAGTAGCCTAGAGCAAATGATTCCTCTACAGCTCAGTATGTCATAGCTTTGTCCCAACATTTTAAGAGATTTCACTAAAGAAAAAATAAAACTGATGGTACTGATAATGCATTAGAATTTTATTTTCTACATTATCACTTTCTGTTTTACCTAAAGGTATGATAAAACTATTTTTTAATAGACATCATTCATTTGGTAAATTTCTTAGAATTTGTGAGTATGACACATACTTTATTTGATACTAAACACATTAACAACTAGTATTGTTTAAATAGCTCATTCATTTATAAGGTAACCCTGTCACTAAGCTCTACTGTAAATCATTTTGTACACCAAACTCTGTGTTCTCATCAGTAATGAAATAGGCATTTTTATTCAAATGTAGCAGGATGTTCATCTCCCAAGATAATGATTAAACAAAGATCTTTTTTATTCTTCAGACAAAGCAGAAACTATACTTATAGTTTAGGCTCTCGGGGACAAAAATCTTAATGGAGGCCAAGATTCCCTCAGACTTTATGGAAATAACCCTTTTAAAAGTTTCCACTCTTCGGTGGCCCCTCTCTTTGGCAATTCTGATTTCTTTCTCCTGGGGTCAGAATATTCTTGAAAGGACTCCACGTTCCTTGCTATTCTTTAATAATACCCGTAATTTTCTCACTTCTCTTTCCAATGAATATTACATCTGTCTGAAAGAATAATAACTGTGTGTTTATCAAATGATAAAATGACTTACAAAATTGTACTTAACTGAAAATCAGCCCTTCTTAGAATTACCAAACATTCTTCTTTGAGCTCCTTACTCCACCTCCTCAAAGTGTTGTCAACAATAAAATGCACAGTAACTTCAGTGTGCTCTCTTATGAGTAAAACCTTAAGCTTGATGCAAATTAGTACTCATAGGTAGCACTCACATCATACAGTATACAGATGGAAGCTGAGATGAGGACATGCACATGACAGCATCTCTCAGTTTGTGTTCATACACAGTCTATAAAATATTCAGTCATCAACCAGGGTACTGTTGAACAAAGCAGTGGGTAAAATTAAGAAAGCATTGACAACTTATATTATTCATATTAAATTTTTTTAGCAAGAGAGACAGAGAGAGGGAAGGACAGACAGACAGGAAGGGAGAGAAATGAGAAGCATCAATTTTTTGTTCTGGCACCTTAGTTGTTTACTGATTGCTTTCTCATATGTGCCTTGACCAGGGGCTACAGTGGAACAAGTGACCCTTTGCTCAAGCCAATGGCCTTGGACTCAAGTCAGCGACCTTGGGCTTCAAGCCAGAAACCTTTGGGTTCAAGCTGGTGAGCCCATGTTCAAGGTGGCAACCTTGGGATTTCAAACCTGGGCCCATGCATCCCAGTCTGATGCTCCATCCACTGTGCCATTACCTGGTTAGGCATATTAATTTTTTATTGAAAGTTTACATCATACACTATGAATTACACATATCCATCCTATTTAACCAGGTAAGAATTATGCAAATAAGATAACTAAATCAGTTATCCACTGTACAGAGTGATAGTCAATTTCACTTAAAGTATATCTTTTAAAGTCTGTAGGCAGTAGTACAGATGATTCTGAGAAATTAAGTAGGTGATATGTTTTCAGAAAACAGCCATTTAAAATCATATAAGTTGAATAGTGTCATCTGACATTTGTCAAATATCTAATGAAAGCAGGAGAATATCTGAAGGTCATTAATTCAACATCTATCATATAGAAAAAACCCTGACTACTTTAGATTACATTGCCCCTCAGTATTTATTTCAGAATCTTTGTCATTAGATTTTTTTTCTTTTTACTTTTCTTTACCTTTTTTTTTTAAAGAATATATTATGATTCTAATATGCTCTGGAAGAATATTAGGCTGAGGAAAGAGTAATTTCAAATTTATTAAGGTGAGATGGAGAGCTGACTCTGCCTCACCCAAAAGACACTTTGGTGGAGTCAGCCGTCAGGCTAGCAATATCATGGGGCAGAAATAACACTCATAAAGAAGATCTTCTGCTCAGAAAGATATCCCGAAAACCACAACAGCTATTTCTACTAATTCTGATACCACTTCCTCAACATTCAATGTTGGACTTCTTATTGGCAAACATGAATTAATATTAGATCATGGCTTATCCCTAAATACTTAGAAAAGCCTATGGTTTTATTTTGAGTTTTGTGATTGTTTTATCTTGTGTGTGTGTGTGTGTGTGTGTGTGTGTGTGTGTGTGTGTGTGTGTATGTGTGCATGTGTGCACGTGTGAGGGCACGCTTCTTCTAGAATGGAGTAATGCTTCTATTTTCTTTTAAAAATAAGAGCTAAATGCTACAAGAAAATGAATGGAATCTAAAAGTTAAGGTTTCTCATGTGCCTTACAGATGGAAATGTATGAATGGTTGGTCTATTCACAAAATACAAGTAAATAATCAGTCACTAAGATTAGTATAATCCAAAGGAGAATGATAACAGAAAACAATGTCTTTTCAAGGAAGTTTACAGCAGTGAATGGCTAAAACTGACCATCTTAACCTATTTCCGTCCCCACATTAAGATGACTATACAGAAGCATGGATTATAAACTGATAAGTAAGTGAACTGAGAATATCTATCTCTTCCTCTCTCACTTTATCTCTCTAAAGATACACCATATACCAGAAAAGATCAAATTACATATATAATTTCTGTCTTGCAATAAAATCAAGTCTATTAGTTTAATTATTCTTGCTTAGTACACACTTCTACTGTTCCTTAAAGTCTAACAGGTGCTGTTTTATTGCTAGTCTTAGCATTACATATAGGTACTTCATCCTGTTGTAAGATCTTTTCTTTGCCTGCTATCAAACTTAGAAAGCTTGTAGCATTGGGGAAAAATCTAACCACGAATGAAATAGGTCACATACACATACACACAAAAAAAAAAAAGAAAGAAAAGAAAAAGGAAAAAGAAAAGAAAAGAAGAAAAAAGGGCAATCTACTTGATACTCTATTACTCTTCTCTCCTTAACAGTATGGATAGTCTGTCATACTTTAGTTTTACTTTTTGGTGAAGCTGTAATGTTAGAGAAAGCTATGTCACAGGAGTTTTCAAGGGGAATTTAAAATTGAACATGTTTTGGATTCACTGATCTGTACTATAAAAACGATGGTTGTCAGCTATGAGCAAATTTAACACTCAGAAATCCTTATAGGATTTCCTGCAAATATACAAGAAGTCAGCAGATGAAAGCTCAATCTAACCACATCTGGACCTGTATCTTGACTATTCCAGTTTTATATAAAGAGAAGATGATGACCAAACTGAAATAAGTTGATAACTATTTCTGAAATTAAAAATAAACAAAGACTAAAGTGTAAGGCTTTCTCTTTGATATATCTGATAAAGGATTAATATCCAAAATTTTAAAGAACTTATAAAAGTCAACAACAAAAAGACAAACAAAAGCAATTAAAAAATGAATACAAGACCTGAATAGACACTGCTCCAAAGAGGACACACAGATGGCCAATAAACATATGAAAAGTTGCTCAACATCACTAATCATCAAGGAAATGCAAATTAAAAATACAATGAGATATTACTTCACACCTTCAGAATGGCGCTCATCAATAAATCAACAAACAAGTGTTGGCGAAGATACAGAGAGAAGGGAACCCTCGTGCCCTGTTGGTGGGAAAGGAGGTTGGTGCAGCCATTATGGAAGACAGTATGGAGGGTCCTGGAACAATTAAAAATGAAACTGTCTTATGACCCAGTGATTCCACTTCTGAGATTATATTTGAAGAACCCTGAAATACTAATTTGAAAGAATATATGCACCCTTTTGTTCACTGCATGATGTACAATAGCCAAGATTTGGAATCAGCCTGTGTCCATCAGTGGATGAGTGGATAAAAAAGCTGTGGTGCATTTACACAATGGAATACTACTCGGCCTTAAAAAAGGAAATCTTACCTTTCATGACAGCATGGATGGACCTGCAGAGCATTATGATAAGTGAAATAAGTGAGTCATAGAAAGACAAATACCACATGATCTCACTTATATGTGTAATCTAAAGAATAAAATAAACAAAAAAATCCTTCCCTCCTTTGATGTTTCTGTGACATTTTGCTTCATTTTTTTAGAACCCCTGCCTATCCTTGCCATGTATTTTTTCATCAGCTATACCAAGTTGCTATTCCCAACCCCCACTAATCCATACTTACAGAATAGCTCTAGCATACATTCTCCATGAAATTTTTTCAGATGTCTGCTTCTCATGCCTTTATTGGATGGAATTGATTAACCCCACTTTGTGCTCTAACAGTGGCAATAATAGTGGTGGGAGTGGTAATTAACATATATTAAACATGTACTATGTTATATACCAGGCATTGTGCAAAGTGTTTTATATGTCATGTGCATGCCATTCCAAAATTCACACATGTCTATTAGGTATAAGGTATGGTTATTATCCCCATTTTAGAGGTGAGGAGACTGAAGGTTAGAAAGATTATACATAACTTAAATGCCTAAACTGTACAGCCAAGATGTGACAGAGATGGATCATGTCACCTACTTAAATCTCAAAGCATATCACCTCTACAGCATGAGACTAGGTTCATAATGCACAAGTCAGGTGAGTGAGGAATAAGACAACAGTGGTTGGCAGACACTATACACCTGAAAAGGTACACTCAAGCTATAAGCATTTAAACAAAGGAAGAGGTAGAGGAGGGGGAAAAGACTCTTGTGTTGCAAACAAAACAAATATGAGGACTGATCCTGAGCAGAAGGATACTAGCCTGTGATTACTGTTTCATACTATACTCAATTCCCAACTTTATGTCTGTCATAAAACTATGCCAAGATAATTTATTAGGACAGTAGTGCTTATATCTTTCTCACTGCTGCAGGTACCCCAAGAAAGAAGGAGAATTTTTCACTTTTCACTTATTCACAAATCTTGCATTCTAGACATCAAGGCAAAGGGATGAGGGGATGAGAGGAAGGGGTACAAGTAGTCGATAGGAGGGGAAAGAAAGAGGATACATTCTCCCTGAGACTGGGGGTGGGAACAACAGAGTATTGTCAGGTATTTCAGGACTATGCTTCTAATGGAGGGACCTGATACAGATATCTGAGAAAAATGTTCACTATACAAATACCCCTGTGCACCAAGGTCAGCAGGAACCATGCCTTTCAGTAATTATGGCTGCTGAAATAGACTCCTCTCCAAGTTTTCTGTGCTGGGTAAACATCAGTGTACTACCTCCCTATTGCTACTGTAATTAAGTACCACAGACTTGGTGGCATAAAACAACACAGATTTATCTTACAGTTCTGGAAGCTTGAAGTCTGACATGGGTCTTGATGGGCTAAAATCAAGGTGTCGGCAAATCTACATTTCTTTCCAGATGCTCTAGGGCAGTGGTCCCCAACCCCTGGGCCACGGACCGATACCGGTCCGTGGGTCATTTGGTACTGGTCCTCAGAGAAAGAATAAATAACCTACATTATTTCTGTTTTATTTATATTTAAGTCTGAACGATGTTTTATTTTTTTAAAATGACCAGATTCCCTCTGTTACATCCATCTAAGACTCACTCTTGATGTTTGTCTCATAAATTCTACAATTATATTTAAAAAGACCACAGTTTTTATGCTGGTCGCTTAGTTTTATTTTGTGCATTTATTCATACCACCCTAAAAGCCGGTCCGTGAAAATATTTTCTGACATTAAACCGGTCCGTGGCCCAAAAATGGTTGGGGACCACTGCTCTAGGAGATAATCCTTTTCCTGATCCTTTCCAACTTCTAGAGACTAGCCCCATTCCTTGACTCATGACCACCAGCTTCAAAACCAGCAATGCTGCGCCAGGTTTTTATGCTGCCTCCTTTCTGGATCTCTCTTTCTGCTTTCCTATTCCTCTTTTTAGGATCCTTGAGATTGATTATATTGCACTCACCCAGTTAACTAGGATAATCTCTGCATTTTAGGGTCAGCTGAATAGCAGCCTTAATTTCATCTGCAATCATAATTTCCCTTTGCTATCTGATGCAACATATTCACAGATTCCAGGGATTAGGACATGGACATCTTTGTGGGAGTGGGGGGTCGTTCTGCTTACCATGAACAGTAATTCCTGCCTATTGTTTGAGTGGAGACTATTTGAGATTATATATCTCATTACCCTACACAGGAGGTTCTCATATATGAATCTTTATTAACTTAAAAAAATAGGAATATCATGAGCAAATAAATTTATATACATTACATACCCAACTTGATTATTTTATTTCTCTGTGTACAGATCAGTCCTGACCTCTCTACCATGTGCTTGGTATTAGGGACAAGGTCCCTTATTGATTTTTTTTTCCCGATCACTTATTAACTCAATGCCGGGCACAGTGTAGAGACTTATTAATATTTGTCACAATGATAAAGTAATTAAAAATTCTTCTTCTGGAAAAGAGCATTTGCAGAGTTGTACATATCTTGAAACTGAGTGAAGTGCTAAAAATGGCGGGGGGGGGAGCTGAATATATAGTATTTTAAAAACCCATTTAAAATAGATGTCAGAGCCATTTTTAATGATTTCTAAAATGGATAATTTGTCAGTGGAATAAGGAGCAAAAGAACAGGAGCTGGTCCCCTACCATATAACTTCTTACTTACCTTCATTTGCAATCAATAAAGGGAAAGTCACTTTTAAAATATTGTGATTCATGAACTTCGTTTATCATTTCTTTCTTTCTTTCTTTCTTTCTTTTTTTTTTTTTTTTTTTTGGTTTGATCAGAATAGCCATCTTTCTATAGTTGTAGAATTGTTGGTGTTTTATTGTATCACCACATCTAATTATTAGGTATTAAATGCTATTATTTATGGGTACTACTTAATTTGATGTGAGACAGAAAAATTACTGAAGGCTTGGCATCTCAGAAATAGGATGAAACTGACTAGGAAGAGTCAATGGTCCTTCAGCTTCTCCTCAGTTCATTAACTCCAAGTGGTTTTTTGCTCCCAGGCACTGTCCTGTGCCCAGGTTGTTATTGCTGTGATATGTAGATGAAGGACAATATATTTTAAACACTTTAATATAAACATGATGCTCAGGAAGGGTGCCAGATTGAAAGCACTGTAATCTGAAGTCATCGGGTTATGCACTTGGCTGGTTCCAAGTTATGAAGAGATGCTTGACCTTGAATGGCCACCTTGCAAAATGAAGAAAACATACAGTTTTCCTGAACTTCAAGAGACTGAGAGAGAAGCAGCATGGCAGCATCCCAAAGTTAAGCATTTTTATCAAGGAGGAAAATCAGACTACTAAACTTCTATTTACATCTATTTAGTATAATGTCAATACTGGTGTGCAAGGGGAATAAGGATGGTGGTAGTGGTGGTGGTAGTGGTCTTAGAATAAACAATTGCTTTAAGATAATAAATAAATGTCCCATTAACAAAGCACTAAGCTACTTAAACAAGCAGTGATCTTTTTAACAACCAGTGTGTATTAAGACTTAATGGCCAATCTTGATTCCACTTTGCATACCTGAGAAGAATCCTTAATTTTCTAAAATATATAGAGTGCCTGAGCAGGAAAAAAGCTGTAGCTACCCATCCCAACGTTTATACTATAGAACAGGGGTCCCCAAACTACGGCCCCGTGGGCTGCATGTGGCCCCCTGAAGCCATTTATCTGGCCCCCGCTGCACTTCCAGAAGGGGCACTCTTTCATTGGTGGTCAGTGAGAGGAGCATAGTTCCCATTGAAATACTGGTCAGTTTGTTGATTTAAATTTAATTGTTCTTTATTTTAAATAATGTATTTGTTCCCATTTTGTTTTTTTTACTTTAAAATAAGATATGTGAAGTGTGCATAGGGATTTGTTCATAGTTTTTGTTTTTTTATAGTCCGGCCCTCCAACTGTCTGAGGGACAGTGAAGAACTGGCCCCTTGTGTAAAAAGTTTGGGGACCCCCGCTATAGAATAATTAACCCAAGACTCAAAGTGGAGAATTTACCTGAGGAGGACCATATCTCTCATGCAAGACTGGGAGTATAGCCCAGGTTAATTGATACAGGCAAGGATTTTGCTTTCTTTCTTTCGTTTTAATTTCCTCTTTTTATTTTTTACTGATTGCTTTTAGAAAGAGAGAGACAGAGAGAGAGAGAAGTATTGGTTGCTTCCAATATATGTTCTGACAGGGCATTGAACGAGCAACTTTGGCATTTTCAGATGATGCCCTAACTGACTCAGCTATGCAGCCAGGTCAAGGACTATTCTACTATACCATGTTATCTCTCTAACCATGAAATACCATATTATCTCTAAACTTTTTAAATATTTGGAGCCAAATATTTTCAGAAGTGTGCATTCTTTTTGTCTCTTAGGCATTTATCTTCCACTCTGATCTAGTCATTCACATTATGTTAGGAAAACAATATTTTTACACACACTTAACCTTCATAGTATAAAAAATATATACCTTTCAGCCCTGGCCGGTTGGCTCAATGGTAGAGTGTTGGCCTGGCATGCAGAAGTCCCGGGTTTGATTCCCGGCCAGGGCACACAGGAGAAATGCCCACCTGCTTCTCCACCCCTCCCCCTCTCCTTCCTCTCTGTTTCTCTCTTCCCCTCCCGTAGCCGAGGCTCCATTGGAGCAAAGATGGTCCCGGCGCTGGGGATGGCTCCTTGGCCTCTGCCCCAGGAGCTAGAGTGGCTCTGGTCGCAACAGAGTGACGCCCCGGAGGGGCAGAGCATCGCCCCCTGGTGGGCAGAGCGTCGCCCCCTGGTGGATGTGCCGGGTGGATCCCGGTCGGGCGCATGTGGGAGTCTGTCTGACTGTTTCTCCCCATTTCCAACTTCAGGAAAGTACAAAAAATATATATATACACACGCACACACACACACACACACACACACACACACACACACACCTTTCAAGTCAGTACTATATAGCAGGAAGACTCACAATTCCCAAATTAAGAAACTTGTTTTCACAAATAATAAAATATGTAAAAATCTCAACTTTATTCCTTAGTAAGTTTCTTTTTTTAACTGTCATTTTATTTTCTGATCTTACTTTTTTCCTAGAGTGATTTAAAATTTTTGGCAATTGTATTCCTTTAAAAGTTAAGATAATGGCAAATTTAAAACTGACAAATCCAATTTAAATCCCCATTATGAACTAATCTCAATTAACTAGAACCCAATTAAAAATAATAATTTCTAATGCATTTGTTCTTAGACTGCATTTTTTTAAGGGCAATGCAAATTACAAGATTTTTAAGAATTTCTTTTTTGTGTAATTTCATTGTTTTATATACGTGTAGAAAATATCAATTAATTCCAAAGACACCAATAATTCAGATCATTCTTTTGACATTTTTGTAAATTTGGATGATAATTCTTACTTGAAATAATGATGTATAGTACTGCCAGATAAAGGTATCAGTGGGGAAGGGTTAATGTTTTCTATTCCATACTTACTTCACATTGACATATTTTTAATAAGATGAAGACAAATGAGGTAAGTCCTGCAGGTGACTTAAGATTTCAATCATGTTGACCCTTGCAGAAAGAAGGTTTGAAATGCATGGGCCCACTTTCCATGGAATTTTTTTTTCCCCAATAAATCAAGTCAGTCCTTCTAATCCCCACTTAAGATTGGCATGGGCATATTCAACTAAAGTCAAATGGGAAAACTATTTTTACAATCTAAACAGCAGTTTCCAAAGCTGTAGTCTCAACCCCGAGAGGAAACACTGTTTTCCCTCGTAGTCAGCTGAGTTTGCAGATGCGAGGGTGGACTGTAGTGACTGTAGTTAAGTTGGGAGGAGTAAAATTTTATATGCAGAATATTTAAAGGTTAATTTAAGGTTTTGTGAAATTTCAGTTACTTATAGATACTCTTAATAAATTGTATTACACTCTGCAAAGTTCAAATTGAAAAAACTACTGTAATGGAAACCAGATAATAGGAAAAAATATTCTAAGTATCATAATTTTTGCCTTGTGGTCCATACAGCTATGGCCAGCAGTGTCCTAGAGATAACACAGACCATTAAAATGGACAATTTTTCAATAATCAACTTCAATTAGTTTTGGCTCATGTTCAAAGAAATGTAAACTTGAAGGAAAAAGAAATAGTATACTTACAAAACTAGTCTTCTCAGGGTCACTACCAATTATAGCTTAAGTCCTATGTTGGTATATTTGAGATTTATATGCAGATTTTTGACTGTGTGCAGGGTGAGGGGATGGCAGCTGTACCTTCCCATGATGTTCAAGGGTCAACTGTGATCAAAAACTCTCCCTCCATCTTGCCACATTTTCTCACCTATTCCATCTAACAGAGGGCTGAATATAAAAGCAATTCTTTTCTCAATATTCTAGGTTAATTTCATCTACACTGGGACATTTACCAAAAGAAAAGGCACTTAGTAGTTGCTCAGTAAATATTTATTAAGCATATGGATAGCTAAATGAATGCAATACCATGACAACACAGATATTTTACTTCAGACTTTCCTAAAAAAATAAAATATTCATTTTAGGAGACAAATATTTGCTTTGTCAATAAAATTATCTGAATGGAAATATTTTTGCTATTGATAAGGAGAAATGCTATGTTTATTTTGCAGTTAATGAGAACTACTAAATGGTTCTACAAACAACCTCACTGTCTACTGTTATTCCCTTGTACCCTGAAGATATTCCTATTAGTCAATGAGTAGCTATATATAGAAAAGGTCACAGACTCATGCAAATACATAGCACAGACTCCAAATTTGGTTTTTCAAAGACTAACAGTTATAGCGTACAGAAGCAAGCTTATCTAAACAATGGCCAAGTAGGTGTTTTAAAGTGTAAAGCAATACAATTTCATTTACATGGCACTCAATAAACATAACAAAACATATTAGTGGGACATTTCATTCTGTTCTCATTGTATAGCTATGTGTTCAATTCCCAAAGTCAATTTCAGTGTAGAATGCACATACCTTGATAGAAGCAGAAGTTATGGGAATCAAAATGGAGACAGCTGAATAAAGATCACCGTTGTAATTCCTGTAAACAAATTATGCCAAATTATCCTTCAGACATATGTATACGGAAGTTCAAAACAGTCATTATATGAGGGAAAGCATGTGTGGGATGAGGGTATAGGAGTAATATATACTCCTGGGGCCTGGGGGTTGTGAATATAAGACTTCATTTCATATAATTCACAAGGAATAAAAGAGTCAGCTTTTTAAAAGTCTGTTTGAAACTACAAATTACTATATTAACCATGCTGCTAATAGGTAATTTCCTAATTATAGATGAGCATACCTAGAGGACTGTGGAAATCTTACCCACAAAGACTCTCCCAGCTTAACATTACTCAATTTTTGCTCAATATCCCACTCATTTTGAGATGAAGGGTTCACAGTTTCAGGAAGGTTATACCAACGTAAACAATTTATAGTAATTGTGATTCCTTATATTAAGATAGTCCTCTATAGTTTATAAAAAACTTTTATATACACATTTCATTTAATCCTCAAAACAACCTTATTATAAAATTAGGAAACTGAGGCCCAGAGAAATTAAATGGCTTACACAGACACATACGTCATCAGCAGCAGAGTCAGGACTAGAATCCATGTCCTCTCACTTTTGATTCAGTCATATTTTTAATGTCTCATATGACTTCCTTTATTTATCAGTTATAAAGTTAACTACATGTCTCCATATGCCACCTTTGATACTGGGTAATAGGGCAGGAATTGTGCCCTATAATGATTCTCACTAATTACTCAACTTGAGAGATACATTTCTCTGATTTGTATAGTGCCATATATCCATATATATAAATATATATATTATGTGTGCATAGATATATATTTTATTGACAGAAATATGTTAATATATTGATAAATGAAAAAAAGTAATTACAGTGTGAGTATTGCTTAGAAATATACATGTATGTAAAATATATTTTTTCTGTATTTGTATTTTCTAATTTTTCTTTAATGAGTATTTATTACCCATACCTTTAAAAATCTATATGTTCTAAGTTCTTCAAAAACTCACTTTAGAAAAGGCAAAGGCAGTATGGTGTATTAAAGTGAAAGAAAAAGGAAAACTAACATTCCAATATTTTATGATTGGCACTTAATTAACCTTATGACCCCAACTTATTAATCAAGTAATCCCACAACCTATTTTTTTATATTTGAGGAAAAATCTCAGTAGTAAAGGCAACAATTTAAAATTTCTTCCCAGTAAATCAAGAGACAAGGTAATATATAAATATGTTATTTTATAAAATGTAGGTCAATAACATCATTGTCACCTTTGACAAAGATCACCAAGGTGACCTTGTAATGATAATAAGGTATTATATTATTACTAATGATCTCCATTTCCCATACACTATATATAAATTATTCATAATAGACTGAAGTGGTGCTCTTGATTAGTTGCAATCTAATTGCCGATGTGCATTTTCATTATTGTTAATGCTTTTCAAAAAAAAAAACAAAAAACCAGAGTTCTGGTCAAGTGTTCATGTGGCTCTGTAATAGTACTAAGTTAGAATCTTTTAAGAGAAAACATTTCAGAAAGTACTTAGGTCTAGACTACAAAAACATATTTCTGGCTCTTCTGCCACATATACCAGAGTAAGTTGGTAGAAATTGTCTTCATACATATAAGTTTGATTCTGCAAAGAGGCTAGCAAAAAATGCTTTTAACAAATAAACTGCCCCATATGCAGCATTTTGCCTTGGTGAGATACACAGAGGACTGGAAAGCAAGAGGAGTTTAAAATGATATAGCTCTTCTCTCTGCTCACTTCTCAGCTGCCTTCAGACTGAAGCCATCAAGAGTGTATTTCCCATTTCTGATTAAAGAAGGTCAGTTTGTACCTTGATCTATATACGATTCCCAGGTTACTTGCCATCACTTACCGATTCCCAACAGGTACCACTTCCCTCATCTTTTATCTCTATTTGACTAAATAATTTTTTCCAAAAGAGAAACTGTTGACTGTCCTTTAATAATGTGTGTGGGCTAGCTACTCTTTAAGGAAAAAAAGTTAGAATGTCTGACAGAACCATCATTGAAAGCAACCAAATAATGCATATTAGAGACAAAAACAGCAGGAGCCACAAATGTTAGAAATGCATCTCACAAAACCGACTATTGGTTTTGGAGATGGGCTGAAGTCTGCAAGCAGAGTCCTAAATCCATTTCTCAACAGCTCATTAAGAGATCATCTGAACCAGACTTTCATTAGTGCTACTGCCACTTGTTTGGTCTTACATAAAATAATATTCTACATCCTTCAGTTCTCAGCTCCCTAAAAGAAAACTATCATCTGAGCTTGGCTAATGGAGATGAAATGCATACAGTACAGGTGAGCAGAAGAAAGATCTAAAAGTCTAATTCAAAAAAAACCATTCACATATATGAATATACAGATATATGTATATGGATAAATATTTTTCTTAGATGGATTTAAAAATTATAATTTTTATTTGTTCAGAAAAATAGGTTTTGTGTATTTTCAATAATTATTCAATTACATAATAATTATAACTATCACACCTATATTAATACTTTTTTTATTTTTAAGGAACTTTGGGTTGTAGATTGGTCACACTTTGTATTACTAATGAGGATATCTTTAAATATCGTTATACATGCTTTGAAACCTCTAATACTATTTTTCTAATGGAACATTTACTCAAAGACTTTGTAGAAAATATTATAATTGTGTTAATAACAGAGACAGTTTTCCCATTACAGTGATCGGTGCTCTCAGATAATTAATGCTGCAACACTCTATTGTCATTTTCTTCCTCAGGGCCTATAGAACTTGTGGATTCACATTATTGGCTGTAGTTTCTTTTTTTTCTGGAAATATGGGCATTTCCAGTGATGAGACCTGCCAAAACTTGTCAATGCTATTTTTCTTCTTTTCTATTAGAGGTGACTGTGGCTGAATAGGCAAGTAATCCATAGTCTAATTGTTTTTAATATGTGACATAAGGAATACAGTGAGTGATTGCTTCTGTTTTACATGAAGCAAATTGCTATTGCTTTACACAGAAATACTGTATGTGGAAGCCTTAATTTACCTAATCTCCTTTGAACATCTTGATCAGATTCTGAGAGGATAAACTCAGCCCTTGTAGGTTCTCCAGTGAGTGAAGAGTAGATTGGCTCAGTGGGTGTCAATTGTTTTCACTGTCTGTAGACCTCATAGCCAAAGAACCAGTTGGCCTCAGTTACAACTGGTAAATTCTTATTTCTAGCACCATCTTTCAAAAACAATAGGTTTATCCTCTTTGTTACTTAGTACTTAAACTTTACTTCTAAGGTGCCAATATTTATTTTGTGGGGTTTTTGTTCCCTGTTTGTTTTGCAAATGTATTCTTTCTGTAATGAAAGTTACACAGACTGGAAAATAGGGAAGGTATAAAGAAAAAAGAATCACCTAGTACTCACTCCACCCCTGAGGTAATCATTTTAGCACCTTTATGCATCTTTTTCCAGTCTTCTTTTCTTTCTTACATATTGGCAATATATAATTTTGTATTTTGCTATTTGACTTGTTAGTGTAACATAAACGTTTTCCTTTTATCATACAATATTTGTAAACATCATCTTTAATGGCCATAAAATATTACATTGTCTAGATGTTCCATAAATCACTTAGCAATTCCCCTGTTGAACATTTAAGTTTCTTTTTTTTTTCCCTCCATTATAAATAATGCTTGGTGAAAATATTTTCAAAAAAAGCTATTTTTTCACTGCACATTATTTCTTTAGGGCAAATTCCCAGAAGTAAAATTACTAGGTCAAATGGTAGGAGCATTTATAAGGCTTTTGCTTCAAACTGTCAAATCTATATTAACTAACACTTCATCATGTCCTTATTATTCATTCATTTATTCAACCAACACTTATTAAACACCTACCACATATGTGCCAGGCACTGTGCTAGACAATATAGATGCAATAATAAAACACACACCAAGTCCATGTTCTCATAGAGCTAATATTTACTAGATTTGATAAATTATAAATAAACAAAAAAGCAGTGTGATATCAGTAGTGATGAATAATGTGTAGAAAAATAAAAGTAGATAAAGGTATAGAAAATGAAAATTCATGATAAGATTCCTTACATAGAATGGCCAGGGAAGGGCTCTAAGATAAAGGAATATTTGATCAAAGATCTAAATAAAATGAGAAATTAAGCCTACAGAAATTCTAAGGAAAATTTATTTGGGGCAGAGGAAATAGCAAGTGCAAAGGCCTTGAGAGACAAAATTTTATGACATGTTTAAGAAGCAAAACAGTTGCCTAACCAGTGGTGGCACAGTGGACAAAGCATCAACCTGAATTCTGAGGTCATGAATTCTACTGGAAACCCCAAGGTTACTGGTTCTGAACACAGGCCATCAGCAAGGGGTTGCTGGCTTGAACAGGGGATCACCAACAGGATCCTAAAACTCTTCAGTTTGAGCTCAAATATCACTGACTCGTATGAAAAATCTGTTCGCTGGCTTGAGCAAGGAGACACTGATTCGGCCTCAGTCAAGGCATGTATGAGAAGCTCAATGTATAGCTAAATTGAAAGCAACTAAGAGTTGAAGTTTCTCACTCTTCTCCGTGCCTTCCTGTCTCTCTCAGAAAGAAGAAAAGAAAGAAAGGAAGAACGATAGAAGGTAAAAAGTGGAGGAAAAGAAGGAAGGAAGAACGAAAGAGAAAGAAAGGAAGGGAGAAACAGTAAGATACAGAAAAAAGGAAGAGAGAAACAGAGTAAAATAGAGAGAAAGAAAGGAAGGAAGAAAGGAAAGAAAGAAGGAAAGAAGGAAGAAAGGAGAGAGGAAGAGAAGGAGTGGAAGGAAGGAAAAAAGAAGGGAAGAAGGAAGAAAGGGAGGAAGGAGAAAAGAGAAAGGAAGGAAGAAAGGATGGAAGGAAGTAGGAAGGAAGGAAGGAAGGAAAAAAGGAAGGAAAGAGAAAAGAGGAAGGAAGGAAAGGAGAGAGGAAGAGGATTGGAAGGAAGAAAAAAGGGAGGAAAGAAGGAAGAAAAGAAGAGAAAAGAGGAAGGAAAGAAGGAAGGAAGGAAGGAAGAGAAAGAAAGAGAAAGGAAGGGAGAAACAGTAAGAGACAGAAGGAAGAGAGAAACAGTAAAATAGAGATGAAGAAAGGAAGAAAGAAAGGATGGAAGGAAGGAAGAAAGGAAGGAAGGAAGGAAGGAAGGAAGGAAGGAAGGAAGGAAGGAAAGAAGGAAAGGAGAGAGGAAGAGGACTGGAAGGAAGAAAAAAGGGGCGGAAGAAGGAAGAAAAGAAGAGAAAAGAGGAAGGAAAGAAGGAAGAAAGGAAGAAAGAGAAAGAAAGAGAAAGGAAGGGAGAAACAGTAAGAGACAGAAAGAAGGAAGAGAGAAACAGTGAAATAGAGATGAAGAAAGGAAGAAATAAAGGATGGAAGGAAGGGAGGGAGGAAGGGAGGGAGGGAGGGAGGGAGGGAGGAAGGAAGAAAGGAAGGAAGGAAAGGGGAGAGGAAGAGGAGGATTGGAAGGAAGGAAGAAAGGAAGGAAGGAGGAAAAGGGGAGAGGAAGAGGAGAAGTGGAAGGAAGGAAGAAAGGAAGGAAGGAAAGGGGAGAGGAAGAGGAGAAGTGGAAGGAAGGAAGAAAGAAAAGAAGGAAGGAAGGAAGGAAGGAAGGAAGGAAGGAAGGAAAGAAAGGGGAGAGGAAGAGGAGGAGTGGAAGGAAGGAAAAAAGAAGGGAAGAAGGAAGAAAGGGAGGAAGGAGAAAAGAGAAAGGAAGGAAGGAAGAATGGAAGGAAGGAAGGAAGGAAGGAAGAAGGAAGGAAGAAAGGAAGGAAGGAAGAAAGGAAGGAAAGAGAAAAGAGGAAGGGAGGAAGGAAGGAAGAAAGAAAGGAAGGAAGGAAGGAAGGAAGGAAGGAAGGAAGGAAGGAAGGAAGGAAGAAAAGGATAGAGAAAGAGGATTGGAAGGAAGAAAAAGGGAGGAAAGAAGGAAGAAAAGAAGAGAAAAGAGGAAGGAAAGAAGGAAGGAAGGAAGAAAGAGAAAGAAAGAGAAAGGAAGGGAGAAACAGTAAGAGATGGAAGAGAGAAACAGTAAAATAGAGATGAAGAAAGGAAGAAAGGATGGAAGGAAGGAAGGAAGGAAAGAAAGAAAGAAGAGAGGAAGGGGATTGGAAGGAAGAAAAAAGGGAGGGAAGAAGGAAGAAAAGAAAAGAGGAAGGAAAGAAGGAAGAAAGGAAGAAAGAGAAAGAAAGAGAAAGGAAGGGAGAACAGTAAGAGACAGAAAGAAGGAAGAGAGAAACAGTAAAATAGAGATAAAGAAAGGAAAAAAGAAAGGATGGAAGGAAGGAAGGGAGGAGGAAGGAAGGGAGGGAGGGAGGGAGGGAGGGAGGGAGGAATGAAGGAAGGAAGGAAGGAAGGAAAGAAAGGGGAGAGGAAGAGGAGGATTGGAAGGGAGGAAGAAAGGAAGGAAGGAGGGAAAGGGGAGAGGAAGAGGAGAAGTGGAAGGAAGGAAGAAAGGAAGGAAGGAAGGAAAGGGGAGAGGAAGAGGAGGAGTGGAAGGAAAGGAAGAAAGGAAGGAAGGAAGGAAGAAAGGAAGGAAGGAAGAAAGGAAAGAAGGAAGGAAGGAAGGAAGGAAGGAAGGAAGGAAGGAAGGAAGGAAAGAAAGAAAGGGGAGAGGAAGAGGAGGAGTGGAAGGAAGGAAGAAAGGAAGGAAGGAAGGAAAGGGGAGAGGAAGAGGAGGAGTGGAAAGAAGGAAGGAAGGAAGAAAGGAAGGAAAGAAGGAAGGAAGGGAGGGAGGAAATAAAGGGGAGAGGAAGAGGAGGAGTGGAAAGAAGGAAGGAAGGAAGGAAAGGGGAGAGGAAGAGGAGGAGTGGAAGGAAAGGAAGAAAGGAAGGAAAAAGGGAAAGGGGAGAGGAAGAGGAGGAGTGGAAGGAAGGAAGGAAGGAAGGAAGGAAGGAAGAAAGGAACGAAGGAAGGAAAGAAAGGGGAGAGAAAGAGGAGTAGGAGGAAGGAGGAAAGGAAGGAAGGAAGGAAAGGGCAGAGGAAGAGGAGGAGTGGAAGGAAGGAAAGAAGAAAGGAAGGAATGAAGGAAGGAAGGAAGGAAGGAAGGAAGGAAGGAAGGAAGGAAGGAAGGAAAGGGGAGAGGAAGAGGAGGAGTGGAAGGAAGGAAGGAAAGAAGGAAAAGGGAGAGGAAGAGGAGGAGTGGAAGGAAGGAAGAAAGGAAGGAAGGAAGGAAAGGGGAGAGGAAGAGGAGGAGTGGAAAGAAGGAAGGAAGGAAGAAAGGAAGGAAAGAAGGAAGGAAGGGAGGGAGGAAATAAAGGGGAGAGGAAGAGGAGGAGTGGAAAGAAGGAAGAAAAGAAGGAAGGAAGGAAAGGGGAGAGGAAGAGGAGGAGTGGAAGGAAAGGAAGAAAGGAAGGAAAAAGGGAAAGGGGAGAGGAAGAGGAGGAGTGGAAGGAAGGAAGGAAGGAAGGAAGGAAGAAAGGAACGAAGGAAGGAAAGAAAGGGGAGAGAAAGAGGAGTGGGAGGAAGGAAGAAAGGAAGGAAGGAAGGAAAGGGCAGAGGAAGAGGAGGAGTGGAAGGAAGGAAAGAAGAAAGGAAGGAAGGAAGGAAGGAAGGGAGGAAGGAAGGAAGGAAGGAAGGAAGGAAGGAAGGAAAGGGGAGAGGAAGAGGAGGAGTGGAAGGAAGGAAGGAAAGAAGGAAAAGGGAGAGGAAGAGGAGGAGTAGGAGGAAGGAAGGAAGGAAGGAAGGAAGGAAGGAAGGAAGGAAGGAAAGAAGGAAGGGAAGGAGGGAGGAAGGAAGGGAGGGAGGGAGGGAGGGAGAAAGGGAGGGAGGAAAAATGGAGGGTAGCCTGAGCCTGGCTAGAATTTTATGAGTAAAGTTTCAAAGTTTGTTGGACAAAATGGTCAGACATGAGGCTCAATAAATAGTCAAGGATCAAATCATGTAGGGGCATTGTAGGCCATAGTAAAGATTTAAAAATTATTTTTTAGATTTTATTTTAAATGTCGTAAGAAGCCAGCCAGTATAAAGCAGGGTGGGAAATTCAGAAGATCTTATTGTTTTCTTTTCCTTTTCAATTTTTGATTGATTATTTTAGTCAGAGAGAGGAAGGGAGAGAGACAGAGAAAAAAAGACAGAGAAGGAAGCATTCATCTGTTGTTTCACTTAGTTGTGTATTCATTGGTTGCTTTCCATATGTACCCAGACCAGGAATCAAACCCACAACCTTGGTATTTTGGGACAACACTCTAACCAACTGAGCTAACTGGCCAAGGTTTATTTATAAAGATCACCCTGGTTGCTGTGGGGCAAAAATGTATATACGCACATCAATAGGAGGCTATTTCAGTAGTTTATGTGGGAGATGATAGTTGTTTGGTCTAAGGTATTAATGAGGAATGAGATGAAAAGTATGCAGATAGAGGATATGGTTTGAAAGTAGGGTTCATAATTCTTAATTGATTGGGTGAAAGAAAGAGGAACCAATAAAGAGTCTAAGTTTTAAGACTTGAGCAATTGCACTGAACATGATCTTTCAAAACAAGAAAATCCCTTGTATTTGTTTCTCATTTGCATTTATTTTGATTATTGAAGTGAGTTTTTCCCACATTTATTGGCTATATATTTATTTCCTCTTAAGATAAATTTATAAAATATTTTTCTTCTTAACTTCTATTTTATTATTTTCCAGTTTTTTCTCCTACTTCTCCAAACATCCTAACTTGCCCTTATGAAGGCTTCTGTCATTTCACCAACTTGTTTGGTTCAGTGTTTCTCAAGATTTCATTTTTGGCCTGATTAGGAGGTGGCGCAGTGGATAGAGTGTTGGACTGGGACGCAGAGCACCCAGGTTCAAAACCCCAAGGTCACCAGCTTGAGCGTGTGTTCATTTGGTTTGAGCAAGGCTCACCAGCTTGAACCCAAGGTCACTGGCTTGAGCAAGTGGTCACTCAGTCAGCTGTAACCTCCTGGTCAAGGCACATATAAGAAAGCAATCTATGAACTAAAGTGCTGCAACAAAAAATTGATGCTTCTCATCTCTCTCTTTCTGTCTGTTTGTCCCTATCTGTCCCTCTTTCTGTCTCTCCTTGTCTTTGTCACACACACAAAAAATAAAGATTTCATTTTTGCACCTCTTACTGTCTATATATTCCCTAGGTGTACTCACCATTCTGTTGCTATGATTTCAACTACTACATTGACTAATGACACACAAATCTCTACCTCCAGACCTGATCTACAGATCTGTAATTTCCATCTGTCACAAATCCATTCCATCTGGATATCTTGATGGTATCTCACATTAAATAAATCCAAACCTGACCTTATTATCTTTACCAAAATGGATTTTTTTCTTCTATGTTCTATATATTGCTTAATGACATTACCTTATTTCCCAAACCAAAAGCTTCCCTCTCCCTCTCCCTTACCCTCAAAATGTAATCGATCTCCAAGCTCCATTAGTGCTAACTTATGAGTGGCTCTCAAATGTTTCCCTTCTTTTTCTTCTTTACTGTCACTGCCTTGGTTCATACCCTTATAATTGCTAATTGCTTATAGTTGCAACACAGCCTCTGAATATCTCACTGCTATTGCATTTAATCTACTTGATGTCATCCATCTAAGAGCCAAAGATGGTGACCCGCTCCCCTTCCCACTTAAAAGTACTTCATCTAATTCAGAAGAACTGCTACAAAGTAATACATTGCATGATTTTAGATAAACATTTAAAAAAGCACCATTTTCCAGTATAACTCTCTCTGAAGGAAAAACCTAACATATTCATTCATTTAACAAACTTGTTCTAAGTATCTTCTGTGTGCCAGGCACATAGAAGCAAATAAAATAAGTTATTATCTCTGATCTCGATCTCTGTTTTCCAGACCTGGATAGGAAAATACACACTATTATACTAGGTTGGTATTCTCCATTGTTAACTTATCCTTGTCCTCTTTCATAATCCTTCTGCCATATAGAATGCAGTTCTCCATATTCCCTACTAAAAAATTCCTAGCTATTCTTTAAAAGTTAATTCAAATGACATATCCTTTATAAAACCATACTGACCTTTGAGCTTCCAGAGGATTCTAATTATTTCTTTTCTAGAGCACCTGTTACATGATACGAATTTGTTTATATGTCTGTCTCCTTCACTAAAAGGCAATTTTTTAAAATATCTTTAATCACTGGGTAAACAGAGGCATTTAAAAACTTCTGATGAATGAATGAATGAGTGAATGAATGAATGTATTAACAAATAAGGTTTTTCTTTATGAAGATTGTTGTGTGATGCATAACCAAAACCATGCAATACTAAAGTTTTTAGGAGCAAGAAAAAGGCCAGTCCTTTAGAGCTGGGATCTTTGTGGAAAACACTTGAGACTTCAACACCCATTGTCCTAGAGCTCTGTGTAAATGTTAATTATTCTGCCTTTTCAATAACAAATCTGCCCAAGGATTTTGTTAAATATCTGGAACAATGTTCTTTCACTACATCTATTGCTGTTTTACACATTTTCTTAAACATGTTTTATTCCATATTTTACAGAAACCTATTGTTGCCTAACCTGTGGTGGTGCACTGGATAGAGGGTTGAATTCTGAGGTCATCAGTTCAAAATCCTGGGCTTGCCAGGTCAAGGCACATATGACAAGCAACCAATGAACAACTAAAGTAAAGCAACTATTAGTTGATATTTCTTGCTTCCCCCACACTACATTGTAAAATTGGTAAATAAAATCTTTTTCTTTTAATTTTTAAATTTTATTTAGAAAATTAACTTTAATACAGTGATATTGATTAATAAGAGTACATAGGTTTCAGGTAAGCATTTCTATAGCATTTGAACTGTTGATTATGTTGTATACACATCACCCAAAGTCAAATCATTTTCCATCACTTTATATTTCTTCCTCTTTACACCCTTCTCCCCACCCCCTCGCCATCCCTCTCCCTGATATCCCCTTTGCCCTGGTAACCACTTCACTTTTATCTATGTCCATGAAATAAAATCTTAAAATAAAAAGAAATTTATTATTAAATCTTTTTTCTAATCCATGTTAAATTACCCTTAAAATATTTTTCTTGCACTGAATTAAAATTGTTTACATTAAAATTACCTCGTTTTCACAAGTTGTCCAATGTTTCATCAGGCAATATCTCAAATAAGGAAACAGAACAAAATAATAAAAATACTGAAACATCCTTGTGTTAACACTTCATGGATTTGCAACCAAAAATAAGTGGTACCACACCTAAGTGTTAACATTTTATTAGACTAAACATGTGTGGAGAAAACAGTTATGTTAGGCTTGCTCACTGACTTATCAGCTACAAGCAGTTTGCCCGACCAGTGTGTGAGAATGTGGCAGCATCATGTGCTTATTACAGTCTATGTAAGGCTATGGGTGCTTTGCCTCAGTAGTGATTCTCCCAGATCCCTCTTACATCACTGTGATGTATAGTTTTCCTACTCCCTTGCCATTCACTGAGAAAAGCAGGTTTTATTTCGTTTATTCAATTTTTGACTTTCTTGTTTATTTGCTCACCTGTCTTTGTGAGCTTCCAATAAATAGGCATGGCCCTATGCTTTCCAGCTCTGCAGTTCCTCTACTGTCTTCCCAAATTCAATATGCACCAGCCTGGCCTCAACCATCAGCATTACACTTGGTGTAGTCTGAAGGATTTGGAGCAGATCAGTATGGAGCCACCAACACCCTTGAAGCAGTGGGTTAGAGGAGTGGTCATTGTTCTCGGGCATATGGTTCCTTGTGGCTGTCCTTTTTTGGGCCATGGGCTCTTTTGTTTTGTTTTGTTTTTTTTACAACCCTGCGAGAAAAGACCAAGCACAAGTGACGGCATGAACAGGAATGAACACTAGAGAAGGAGGCTGACCACTCTCAAGAGCTGCAGTGTGAGAAGCGGGCTGATCCCCAACAGTGCCTGGAACTGGAATAGTCTCTGGAGAAGTAATTACAGTTTTGTGAACTGCTATTTGCCCTGCAAGCTGAACACTGGCAGTGACAGTTGTTAGAAAAACAACTGCTAATTCAAGAGCTTGAATCTCAGTTTCAGGCTACAAGCTGACAGCCACAGGAGCCAAAATGGTTTCCAAAGACAGAGTGGCATCCATCCTGGCAGAGTGGCTCTTAGTTGGTGGGAACGGGTGTTTCCAACTCCTCCTCTTCTGAACAGGAAGTTTCAGCTGAAACTGCCATTCTCAGACTCAGAGACTGGTCGGTGGTTGCCAAGAAGGTAACAATCCAGCAGCCAAGAGTCCCTCAGGGGCAGGCACAGCCCCCTCTACAGGTAGTGGAGCACTCTGTGGTCTGGCCCTACACTGAGGCAGAACTTATGGAGTTGGGGGCAAAATTCAGGCAGAAACTCACTGAGCCTCTGGCAGTCTCATTGCTGCTGTTGTGGGACATAGGGATGGATGGCATCATGCTTTCAAGAACAGAGATGGAGAAACTGGCCACCATTACCATCCACTCCTTCCTGAGACAGTATCTTCAGAGCTGCCATAACAGAGGAAACCATACCCTATTAGAATGGGTGACGGCTGCCATTTGGATGGTCTGGTAGAATGCTGGGGACTGGCAGGGGGAAGTGAGTCAGTGGCAGTGCTATAATGAACTAGTAAAGGTTCTTCTAGAACTAGGTATGAAAAATGCTGCTTTCAACCTGAGGTCCTGTGGGTCATATGAGGAAGCGTTTACAGCAAGAATGAGGGACCTTATTCTCTAATGTCTTGTCAATCCTTTTTGAGTCACTAGTAGCTATCTTGAGACCTTATGTGAGCATCCCGGCAACATGGTTACAGAGATGGTAATAGATTTGGAGGAGCTCCAGGCTGCACGGATTCACAAAGTTATGGGGGCTGCTGCCTATGCTGTCCAACCCCCTGACTAACAAGCAAAATGGGTCTGCAAAGGTTACCCAAATACAGATGTATATTTGACTGCACCTTGGGAAGATAGGAAGAAATTTGATGGCAAGCCTAATAAAGTTCTTTTGGAGCTTTCGTGGCAGCTTAAACCAGAACTAAGGTTCTAGCTGCTGAGACAAATGTTCCCAGCAGCTACCAGTAAATTGGTTGGTGCATGGGTGGCATGGTTACAAGATTATATGATGGAGAGCACTGACAGAGAGGAGGATCCCCAAGACCCGCTGTTCCAGTTTGAATAGAGGTAAGGTCAGGCAACCCGAATAACAGGGATGGCAGGGAAGAGAAGCCCCATGTGGAACTGGCAATCTGCTGGTCCCCTTCTAATGAACAATGGGTGTTGGCTTTGGTGGGTACAGGTACAGAATGTTCCCTCCTCTATGGGAACCTAGACCAGTTCGCTGGGACCCCAGTGGCCATTGACAGTTATGGGGGCCAAACAGTTCAAGTGAAGCCAATAACTATTCCTATTGTGGATAGGAAGACTGCCTCTTAAGCCATGCAAGGTATATGTATCTCCTATTCCTGAATATATTTTGGAGGTAGATATCTTACAAGGACAGTGGTTGGAAACTACACTGGGGAGTTTTGACTGCAGGTCCAGGTTGTGAAGGCAGTGTTGTAGGGACATGCAGCACATTCCCCCTTACAATTACCCATTTCCCTGTGTGTGACTAGCACGAAGCAATACCACCTGCCAGGTGGTTATGAAGAAATCACTGGGAAAATCCTCGAACTAGAATAGGTGGGGATCATCTGGCCGGCACAAAGCCCTTACAACTCCCAAGTATGGCCTGTGTGCAAACCATTTGGAACCTGGAGAATGACAGTAGATGACGGAGAACTTAATAAAGTTGTTCGCCCTTTGCATGCTGCTGTTCCCTCGATAGCTAACATGAAGGATTGGCTAAGCCATGAGTTGGTGACATACTGCTTTGTGGCAGATTTGGCTAATGTCATTTTTTCTATTGATATAGCTGCAGAGAGTCAAGACCAATTTGCCTTCAGTTGGGAAGGGCGGCAATGGACCTTCAGAGTAGTACCACAGGACTATTTGCACAGCCCACCTTGTGTCATGGGCTAGTGGTTGCTGACCTGGCTAAATAGAAATAGCCAGAGGCAGTTTGTATGTACCATTATATTGATGATATTATGCTAACTAGTGATTCTCTTCCAGAATTGAAGCAAGCAGTCCTTACCCTGCTATCCCATATGAAAGCTTGTGGCTGGGTGGTCAACGAGGGCAAATTACAAGGACCTGGGTTATCTGTTAAGTTCCTGGGAGTTGTCTGGTCAGGTAAGAAAGACTAAGGTTATCCATACACAGTTATAGATAAGATCTAAGCATACCACTTGCCCACTGCTGTAAAGCAGTTACTGTAATTCCTGGGTCCATTGGGTATTGGTGAGAATTCATACCTCATTTAGATCAGTTACTACATCTCTTATGTCACTTTATTCAGAAGGGGGTTCACTGGTATTGGACTAAGCAGGCACACAAGGTTTGTTTGCAGTAGCTAAGAGAGCTGTCAAGGCAGCACAGGTCTGAATGTGTTTTATCCTGCTAGGCCTTGTGAGCTCGATGTCCATGTGACCCCTGAGGGGTTTGGATCGGGATTTTGGCAATGAACATAGAGCTTACAGCAACCTATTGGGTTTTGGTCTCAATTGTAGAAAGGTGCTAAAGTCCATTATTCATTAGTTGAGAAGCAGCTGGCAGCTGTGTATGCTGACCTGCTGGCCACTGGGAGTATTACAACCACAACTCCAATTATAGTCAAGACAACATACCTTATTGCAGGATGGGTGAGATACTGAGCAACCACACCACATAGTGGTAATGCCCAAACCTCCTGGCCAAGTAGGGTGTATATATTTGCAACAATGCTCTGCTCTTAGCATCAGCCCATTGAGGGAAGAATTGTAGGAAGTCTTGGTTCCAGTCACCAATGTGACCTTAGAGTCAGGTGCAGCTGGGCTCAGAAGGCAGAACCTGAAGTCAGTCCCTACCAGGAGAGGCAGACACCATCCCCAAGAATGCCTTGGCATACTGATGGTTCTAGAAGGTGCCAACCTGCCAGATGGATGGCCCATAGCCTTCCATTCAGCCACTGAGACTATTTGGATGGACACGGGTACAGGCCAAAACAGCAAATGAGCAAAATTAAGAGCCACATTGCTAGATGCCAGTAATGAACCTTCACCTCTCGTGATTTGCATTGACAGCTGGGCTATTGTGGACTGACCCTGATTATTGGTACTTGGCACAGTAACCAGTAATGAACTGTCCTCTGTGGGGTCAGGCCATGTGACAGGACTAATGGAAAATAGGACACCAGAAGCAGGTGAAAGTGCATCATGTCACAGGTCATGTCCCTTTAATCTATCTTGGGAATGATAAAGCAGACACTTTGGCAAGGGTGTGATGGTTAGAGACTGTGCCATCAGGTAGAATGGCACAATAGCTCCATTGGCATCTGCTTCATGAGAGACAGAAAACTATATGAGCTGCATTAAGGTGTGGAACTTGCCTGTGTTCTATGTAGAGGTACTTGCAGCTTGTGATCAATGTGCAGTGTGTTCCAAGGAGCACCCTCAAAGACAACTGGCATCACCTGAACATATCCAGAGAGTTCCTGTTCCACTGACACAGTGGCAGATAGACATCACTGGACCCTTACCAAACTCGGATGGATACCAGTATGCAGTCGCCTGTGTAGATATTGTCACTGGTCTACTTGCTGCTTACCCCATTCATAACCCAGACCAGAGGGAAGTCATAGAGGCTCTGGAATTCATGAGTGCTATGTACAAGCAGCCTCTGGTCCTTGAAAATGACTATGGTATGCAATAACTGGTTCTATGGTGAAGCAATAGGCTCAAGAGCTGTGGGTAGACTGGGAGTACCATGTTCCCTACCACCACAGGCTGCTGATATCATTGAGCTGTAAAATGGACTCTTAAAGCAGGGACTGTGGCAGGAGAGAGTTACCAGCACCCTTATTGGATGGACACGCCGCTTGTGGATGGTAATCCACATTTTGAGTGAAAGACCTCGTTGGGGAAAACCAGCTCTGGTGGAGGCCCTCTTGCACTGGGCAGCTGCTCCCATCTATGTGCAGATATGCACCGAGGATGCTTTACACAAGCTGGGCTTTGGACAGCAGGGCAATGTGCTCCTGCCTGCCCCAACAGTCCTCCTTAAAGGCCGATAGCTTCAACGGACAGGGCACTGGACTGTACCGGCCCCCCATCTACAATAGGTGGCCTTGTTGGCACAGTGGGGTAAGGGGTTAAAAGTGGACTTCATTTAACTTCCTGGGCAACCAGCACTTGGCTAAGATAGAAGTGTATTATCCCTTGAGTGCTCATTGAGACAGCATTAGAAAGGGCATCTTTGTAATTTCTTTATGGTGAATAATGAGTTCTCCCATTTTATTACACATAGAACCAGCAGATCCTGGTGTACAGGCCAATAAGGTTTGGTATGCCTGCCTGGGGTGGCCTCTGGTACCAGCTAATGTGCTGTCTGTGGACAGAACTCTGGCCTGTATTCTGCCCGAAGGGAAAGATTTGCCTCCTTTGGTGCTGCTGACAACTCTCTCCTTTTGCCCATAACTTGTACGTTGTAATTCTGTTACTGCAGTCTGTATTGTTTATGTTTATGTAATGTCCTTCAATCCTTACCCAAGGACCATCCGGAATATACCTGTCTCATAGATTGTGAGGCAAACAGTCCTAAAGGAGTGGAATGTGGGGAAAACAGCTCTGTTAGGCTTGCTCACTGGTTTATTGTCTGCAACTACTTTGTCTGACTAGTCTATGTGAGGCTACAGGTGCTTTGCCTCAGGGGCGATTCTCCCAGATCACTCTCCTACCACTGCAAGGTATAGTTTTCCTGCCCCCCTGTCCTTCACTTTGAAAAGCATATTTTCCTTTGTCTATTCGCTCTTTTTCTTTTTTGTTTATTCACTTGCCTGTCTTTGCAAGTCTGCAATAAACATGTATGGCCCGATGCTTTCCGGCTTCGCAGTTCCTCTGCCGTCTGCTGGAATTAAGTGTGAACCTGCCTGGCCTCAACTATCAGCATTACAACATGAAAAATAAATTACAAATGCATTAACAATGTATGGATATGTGTACAAAGTAAATCTGTAATAAGCAATATCAACCCAAGAAACAGGTGTGTTATTTTAGCCCCTACCCCAGATAATTAAAAGAATGTAAATTAAAAGCCAAAAACAATATAAAGAATAATATCCCACATATACTTATAATGATCTAGAATATATAAAAAGAACTTGTCAGGTTTAGAAAAAGAATAAAAATATTAATCAATCCCAATACTTCAGTGGGTGGCCCAGAGCTTCTTTTCTCATAAACTTATATACTACCTCAACTCTTAGAAACAGTTGAAAGAAGAATGAGAAAGGAAGAAATAAGTGTAAATTTACTGGTATTTCAAAGTGTAAGAGTCTTTTCAAGGCTAAGCAATAGGTCCTTAGAGGTCACTAGATCTCATTAGTAAAATTAATACTATCTTTCCAAAACGAGTTTCTTATTTGACTTGAAATTTGATAGCAATACTGTCAATGCTTCCTTACATTGCTTAAAGCACTAAACACTTAATGAGTCACAATCACAAAAATATATTCTTTTCAGGGACAGGGTAAGCAAATAGGTGATGTATGTTTCCATAAATAATGCTTGTGAATCAGTGTCAAAAATGTACATATACTTTTCTATAAATACTCCCGTAGAAAAAAATCCCATCCCCTTATGCATGAACACAAACATACTCTTGGGTTAGTTAATAGAGCAGGAGCTCCCACATCAATATCACTCAAATGTTTGCAATTAAGCAGAAGAACTATAAAAAATCATTAATGTTAAAAGGAGGGGCAATGCTCAGAGTATAAATTTAAAATGTTGATCAGAAACATTTTGTTGATAGGAACTGAATTAGCTAAGAACATTTGAGGTCTAGAAGGCTCCCAGTCACTGTATGGTTGTAGTGTATTTATACACCTCTATATTTAAGCACAGGTGGTAATTAGCAAGATTGAGACACCTTTAATAAGGTATCATCATGGGTGCAAAGGATGTGTAGCATAAGATGAGTTCATTATCAATAACTTTCCTGAATTAATCATCTCTTAGGACATTTAATTTTAAATGTACCTGAATAAACCTGGATTATTGAGATAGGCCATCTGCAGTACCTTTTCCTAATTTCTCTGAACAACTAAAGAGTTTTCTTAAAATGTCTATATACAGCTGGGACCCAGAGATTGCAATATCTAATAAACCAATTGTCCATCTAATCTGGCAACTTTTCTTTGACAGGTGTCTAAACCAGATAGAAGCATCAGAACTGATATAAACACTTAAAATCCACCAATTAAGCAAAATCATACAACTGGGAAATTTTCTCCTTGACCTTAACTAGTGATCAAATTTTCCCTGAAGTATGCAAACTGATAGCAATGTGCTTCTTTTTTGGCTGCTTTTAACGCCTTCAATTATACAGGCACCTAAAAACACTAAACTGTGATTCTAAACATTAAAATTAAAATGGATTTCTTTTGATATATCCGTATAGAGATTCTACCGAAAGTGATACACACATACACTCACACATCTGCACCAGCATTTTGAATATTTACAATACCTCACATCTAAATAGGAAAAGAATAGAAAGTAAATATATCATAATTTCAAAAGGGAAACTGAGGCTATAAATCCAGAACATCATTTGGATGAGCAATCAAATGTACAAGTCGGGTATTTGGAACCATCAGGTGACTGAGTTTTTTTTAGTGTACATCGAAATGCCAAGCATCTGCTGAAAGGTTAGAGGAAATCAACATGACACAAGATAAGACACAGAGAGATACTAGGAAATCTACCTCATGTTAACAATATTGTCTGAATTTTTCATACTTTACTTTGATATTCTGGTATCATACAGATATAGCTCAATTAATAAAGATAAAGCAGTACACAAAATATATGTAATTCAACACCTCAAAACTGAGGTCATCAATATTCCCTGAAATGTAAAAATCAAAATATAATTTTTCCTAATTTTTTAAATTACTACTTCATTTTATCTTTAATAAATCTGTCTGGGATATTTATATTCTGAAATTCTCATCAATTTTAAACAAAAAAATACCTGGTGACATATAATATAGATATAAATTTAGATCTCCATTCTTTTTTCATCACTAAAATCCTTTCTGGGAAACACTCTTCCTTAGCTACAATATAGAAATTTATTCACAGCTATAAATTTACAGAAAAAAAAATATTGGTTTCTCAGGACCCATAGCTGCTAATATTGCAAAACATATAACAGGGACTGCAATTGAGCTCATATTAGTTTGTGGTTCCAAAATCCCATTTTGTAAGTTTTAATCAGCCATGAAAATGTTAGAACGGAGTATGAGAAACATTAAAAGGCAATTTCCTCATTGTCGCCTACTTATCAATTAACAACTTTAGTCAATTAAAATCAAAACCATTAGTATGCTTCATGGTGACAGGTAAAATGAGTGTCTTACAGATTTCAAAGAAATGGATTCAAATACATTTGGTCTCTGCAATAAAAAAGTGGGACATATATAGTTTAATAAAATTGTTTTTAGATTTTTTTTTAAAAAAATAACCAATCCTTCCAGAAAATTCAAGCATCATTTATACTTTGTTGTGATCAATAACTAGGCTTTTTCAAAGTCCACAAAATCATAATTTGAAAGAATATATTTTTTGATGAAATAGCTATTATGAAACTATTTTACAGCTGTGAACATCCTCAGAACAAAAATGCTCTGTAGCATATATAAATACCAACAGGAATGCATCAATCAAACCTCTATTTCTGTGATTAGTATTAAAGAGCTGCTTGAGTAGGGACACAGAGGGTTGCAGTGAGATTCTCAAGAAAATGACAAAGATGATACTGATTTTTGTTCTTCTTAATCATTTGCTGCTTGCAAATTCAATTACCCAGCCTTTTACAGTTACTTTCAGGGACCAACAGGCTGGCATGAAATTAAATTAACAAGCAGGTTCCCATCTTGAATTAGTGACTCCCAGCTGTCTGTCCCATCTAGTTTCCATGGCAGTAGAAGAATTGGTAGAAAATTAGGTTCAAGAAATTGTAAAAAGCCAAACTATGAAACTTCTTAAGTTAATTTCTTTAAACTGATGAATCAGTACTTGGGCGGAGTGGGAAGGCTGAATGGAAGTTCAAGTTTTCAATTTCCTGGCTTGTTGAAAAGGCCAGTGTGTTTTTTGTTTTGTTTTTGTTTTTGTTTTTTGTAATTTCTGAGGGATGCAAGCAACATCCTTTATACACATATCACAAGGCTGAAGATTCAGGATGGCCTTTTAGTTCATTAGGTGTTTTATAGTAACCCAAGAGTGGTTAATATACTCTGCATGCATTTTAAAGTTGTTTATATTAGTTTTCTTTCTTTTTTGACAGAGATATTAAAATTTGTCAGCCTATTAAATGAATCCTAAACATCCAGAGACTAAATAAAAAATTCTCTCACCCAACCAGATATTTGTTTATATCAACCCAAACAGCTGGATGGTTAACAGGACTTTTTACTTATATATTTGTGTGTCACTAGATACAGCCATAGAGACAGGTCATAAGTACTCAGGGAAAACAAACAAACAAACAAACATTAATATTGGCATATACCTACCATAAAAAAGATAGGAAGGCTCTGAATATGAGCTTCACAGGAATTTATCCACTGATATAAAAAGAGATTACTTAACACATTTTCCTGTGTCTAGCTCCCAATTAATTTCTCCACTCATATAGTTAGAATAAGGTAGGGATGGAGAACCCAATATTTCAGAATCATTACATCACACTGAAAACATCATCCAAGAGGTTGTGGTTAGTTGGCATATATGCATGTTTTACCATATGCTATTGTTTACCTAAAGTGGAGGCTTGGACAGAAAGTAAAATTCAGAATTTTTTTTTTGGTTGTACATTATCCAAGATTATATTTTCAGGTCTAGAAATTAGTCTTGATGTTACATAAGAATTTAACAGGTTTTATTTATAAGGCTCTAAATTATTATTTTCAAAATATTAGGGACCCAACATCAACTGTAAAAATATTTACTATCTCCAGTTGAAACCAGTTTGCTTGGATTATAGAAATGTTAGCACTGTAATTGATACAAATATTGTTATGTAATAATTTTCAGTTCATGCTATCATTGTCCAATTTCCTCAGCCAGCTCTATTTTTGATAAATTCAAAATGCAAGCAATTTCATTGGTCTGACTAAATTGTACCATAGCACATCTAGCAAACTACAAAAACTCTACACATTATATAAATTGTCAGAACTGCATACTCAAGAGACACCTATGGCTAGACTATCAAGGTTGTTAGGAATAATCAAAAGCTGTGTGAATTGTTTTTACAGAATTCACCTGCTCAAACTAAGCACAATTCTAGCTAGTTCTATTTGATATTTACTTTCTTTGTTCTAACAAAAGTCAATGGAAAACAGAAAGAAATAGAAATATTATATTAATCCAGATTTTCAAATGTTTTCCCTTGTGTGGAAAGGAAAAATAATAGTAATCTCCATTTAAAATAGTGATTTAATCTCTAACAGAGATTCTGATTTAATACTCAAAAATTGCAGATGACTTAAAGCAGTTATTGTATTTGGGAACAGTTGTGAAATTTGATTCATTTTAATGTTATTCTAATCAGCAGCTACATTTATAGCTATGGATATATACTATTGATCAGAATTGCTAAAGATTATCCCTTATGATATTCTTTACCATTTAATCTGCCTGTAGTTGAGCTAGTAATCCAAACCAGTTCAAACCTTTTATCCATATGGTAAATGATGGAAAATTTCTTTTTTGTTAAGTATGCACAGATTACTACTTTTGAAGGCAAACTGACAAGAATTTAAATAAAAATATGATTTTAATAAAAATATCAGGTTTTATATCTGACACATGGCATTCTCATGAGATCGCTTCTAAGCGTGTACTTCTGTTAGTGTGTGTACAAGAGATAGGGACAAATATGTGAGTACTAAGAAAATTTGTTTTTGTTTTAAAAAATTCATCACTGAGTTAAATATTCAAAGTACTGATTTTTTTTTAACCTCAGGTCACTAGGTTAAAGAAATAAATCATTTCTTTGGGAAACCGCAGGGAATTTATTAATAATAATCCATACCAAACACTTGATAAATATACTTAAAATTGAAAATGATGGTTTTTCAGAAAAAGCCAGCTTTAGGCAAAAATTACATGGATTCTAATTGCTATCTCTAACATGGAATGGAATAAAAAATTGTTATCTTATTTAATATAGATGCTTCTTACCACTTCCAAATTTTTAAGGCTGTCATGTAAAATAAAGTTCCACACTAGGATTTCTGTTTTCAGAGGCAACATATCAAAAGACTATTTTGCAGTTTGAAAACTTAAAGTAATAGTGTACAGAATAAACTTGAATGTTTCACTGTTCTGCTTCAGCATGAATCTTTGTAGTAAAGGCATCAGAAAGGTACAATGACTATAAGGGAAACTATGATCCTGTCAGTGTTATTTACACATTTGACAGCTGAATTAAAACACTGAGGTCTTTAGGGTATTCAGACTCCCAATCAGGCCTTTGTATGAGATGGTAGTTACATATAATCTGATTTTACTTTTTCACACATGTATATGTCAGAATATTTGTAATCTCACTTAATCACCCTTACAGCACAATGATTCTACAAAGCTTTCCTCCCTTCAGCCCCATTGTATAGTCTGTCAAATGATATGACTGCTTTTAATTCATAATTGGGACCTAGAACTAATGGTAAATAATTCATATATTCAAAAGTTGTTCATTTTCTACTATGTGCCTAGCATTGTTCTAGGGACAAGATTCTATGCAGTTTTATTGTGCAAATGCTAACATTTCTTCTTAGAGCTGTTTTCCAGAAACACCTGTTTTTCAAAACCATTCTGAGGGAAGATCTGAAAACTTTAAAATAATATTTAGAGCACAGATTCATTAATCTCTTTATAAATGCATCTTGTGACTTTCTTTTGTTATCATTAAAAGGTTCCAACATTACTTTGGCATACTAGAAACCCCTTAACTACCCTTTTAAAAAACTTTGCAATAGTAAATTATTTAACACATCACCAAAACAAAGTCTTTATAAACTTGGACAAAAATGAAAAATCTGGGGTTCTGCTTTTTCAGTTATTTACCTTAAGGGTCATACTATGCCTTATGAAAATTCATTTTTCTCCACATTGCAGATATGAAGAACATGGGGTGGGGGTGAGCAAGCAAGCTAATGCTGAGTAATCATAGAGCACAATGTAAGGCTGTGGATCTTCTTTTAATAATAATACTTTAAAAATATTTCCTTTCTTGGCAGCCCTGGGGTACCTATGCTCCAAATCGAAGGTCTTTGGACTAAGAAGGTGGACCAGGATATTTCAGCCGAAAGATAATAATAGAGCAGACATTAACAATGTCTTCCTCAAACAGGTTAAGCATATCGATTGATTCTCACAGTATAGTACACCTGGTTTGTTCATCTTCACCATAGAACAACCATCTAAAATTCAAGGAAGCTGTCTATGACCCTTACTCATCATAAACACGATCAATTCAATGCTAATCTAACAGTACCTATTAGAGTCCACTGGGGTATTTCGTTTCCTTTTGGTTTCTAAAACCTAAAGCCTACTAATTTCCCTTCTATGGCACTAGAAACTTCTTTTCATATTTCTTCGGGTCACCTCAAATACACCTCCGGAATAACATCCCAAGGGGAATAAAAACAGGAAAGTTCAGGGCGTTTCCTGACCAACTGCTTCATATTGGAGATGTAGAGTTTTCCTCCACATATTAGCATACCTCTAGTAGCAGTGATGCAGATTAGCTAAACCTGAAGCTGCCGAGGGCAAGCTCGAGCTGCAAAATCAGCCCCCGTCCCCACCCCTACTCTCCTCGCGGCGAAAGAGATGTCGAGAAGGCATCTACTAGTGGAGTGAAATCCTCTGCCTCCGCAATTGTAAACAACCCGCTGCACTGGGTTTGCTGAAATGTTTAAATACACTCCTGACTGCAAACATATGCACTTACCAAGTCGCGCCTACAATCTCTCCTTCTCCACCTCTAAGAAAAAAAGCATCCTAAAACTGAATTGGCAGTCCGCCGGTTGTGGCGTGGAAGAAAGTGCGGTTACGTTTCCCGAGGCATGCCTGCCGAGACGGTACTAGTTCTCGGTAGCTGTGCTGGTCGCTGCTACATTCCCGGGACCACGTCTAAGGAAGAAACGTGAAAACGCACAAACCCGCGCCGTGAAGTGCGTGGTGGAAACCAACACCGACGGCTCCCAGAGAACCGACTGCTGCGTAATGACGGTCCCTTTTTGACAAATATTGGGGTATAGGGAGGACGCATCGGGTGGAGCCCCAGACGGCGTAGGTTAGGAGGTCCTGAAGTGCCCCCCAAAACCTGTGCTCACCGAGTGAGATCGGAAGAGAAATTCAGAAGCAAACAGGTACTAAAGTGTGTCCGAGCCCCTAGACATCTGAGATGTGGCAGGAGCAGGACCCGAGTGGCCTAGCCCAGAGAGAAGGCTCCAGGTGGGAGGGATGTCCAAGGAGAGGCGCCCTCTAGTCTCTGCTGGGACCGAGGCACTTTTCCCTTGCGTCCAGGTCCACTTGTTAGAGCGCCGGGCTCTGCGCAAGAGCCCAGGCGGGACGCCCCCTCCCACCTTTCAGAACCCGAGGAGTTGGCTGGCAAAAGTGTCGCCTAAGAAGCCAGGGAGCCCTCGAAGGGCAGCGCCCCCAAGGCCCGCTTCAACTGCGAAAGAGGCCAACCTCCCATTTCCCCGGGGCGGTCCCGAGCCCCAGGCCCGACGGAGACCTAAAAGAGGAGGCACCTCGGGCAAGACTGCCAGAGCTGTCACAGCTCGCTGCTCACAGCCCGGACTAGCATCCGCCGCCCGCAGCCCCGGGGCTAAGTTCGCCTGGAGTCCTTAGGTTGGGAGGTGTGTGTGTGTATGGCGGGGGGTGGGGCGGGGGGGTTGGGGGACGAGCCAGAGGAGAAACGCACCTACCTAGTCCAGGCGCAAGTTTCGATGTCGTCCCCAGGTGCGGTTCCCCGCCCCCTTGCCAGGTGCTCAACCCCGCTGGACGCTGCTGGCGCCCGGGACTTCAGACGCCTCAGCCGGTTCCTGCAGGAAACGACTGTAAATCCACATTACTGTTGGAGCTGCCGCTCTGTTCCCAGCATCACTCTCCTCTGGCCGGGGCACCAAAGCTCTCAGCCGGCAGCCGCCGAGGGCAGGGACCGAACCTGGCTACCACCACGCCAGAAGATGCCCGCTGCCAAGAGGGTGCTTGCGCCCGGGGTCGTACGTGTGTGCGCGAGTGTGTATATGCATGTATGTTCGTGAAAGAGAGAATGTGCGTGTGTGTGCGAGCAGAAGGTGTTAGCTCAGCCCCCGGGGCACTCGGAGGTGAACTCCGGGCAAACCCGGAGCCTGTAACGCTCCGGGGTGCGGGGCGTCTGCACAGCTTATGGCTGCGTGGATGTTGCTGTGGCCGCTGCCGCTGCGCTCTAAGGCTGGTCGCGATGGTGCAAAAAATGTTTCTCCGCTACTCGAGACCAAAAAACCTGCCCTGTCTACTGAGCATGCCCGGTTTGACAGCTACACAGCCGAGGGTTTTTTTTTTTTTTTCTTCCTTTTCCCTTTCCCCCAAGACTCCAGGTTTTAGCCGCAGCTGAGATAGGAGGAGGGAGGAGGAAGAGGGCCGAGGGCCGAGGGAGCAGGTAGCCGGCAGAGGTGGGGAAGTCGGAATGAGAAAGATCAGGGTGTTAGAAGGTGGAGAGAGGGAAGGAGAAACCTAGGGATGGAAGCAGAGGAAAGAATATGGATCAACAGAATTTAGATTTAATACCACTATGAGTACCTGGCCAGAGGACTCTCGTGACCAGCTTTTATTATTTTTGCCCAAGAACTAGGTAGAGTAGGGGTTTCGGAGGGGTGTTTGACATTCCCAAGATCAACCTGGGACAGTGTTCCACAGTCATGACATACATAAACGCGTGTGCACACACACTGCACACAAAGGAGTGAGATCGCAGCTCAATAAGTAAAACCTCAGGACTGACTTAGAAAGAATGCCAAGTCTCTTGCCAGGATAACTTTGGCAAAAAGAAAAAAGCAAACGAGAAAGAGGAATTTTGGGGATTCTTCCTTTTACCCTCTCCCCGCCTTCCAGAAACGCTAAGGCCGTGACTACGGTGCATAAGTGACCCGCAAGCTCTTGTGCAAGTCTGCACGAAAGCACCACCAACTGGCTTTCGCTGACAGTGAGATCCCAGTGCTCCAAGGCTGGCCACACGCAGCCTCCTGGCAGCGTGTCAAGTCAGCACTTACAATGTCCATCTGGAGGGGGGACTCTAGCTCCTGCTCTGCCCAGCCGCCCAGTTCTCCGGGCACCCCAACTAGCTCCACCCCTCACCCCTCCTGGCACTTGGGCAAGTACCCGGGCTAACCCAGCGTGCTGCCCCAAGCCCTGGATCCCTCCCTTTATACCCTCTTCAGCTTCCTCGAAAAAGTGGAAAAGCGGAATGTCATGCCCCAAAACTAGCTTCGGGAGCCTTAGGAATCCTATTGGGCATGCTCAGGACTTGGGCGACCAGGCGTGGAGGAACTCTCCAGTGGCCAACATCTGAACGTCTGGGCCAGTTTTGAGTCTGTAGCCCTCAGGCTTGACGCCCTAATGGAGTTTGGCTCCGGTTCCAGGAACCGCGGTGGCAACGCCCACAGTCGCCTTCTCCTTCCCGGCTTCCTAGCGAGAGCCAGACCATGGGAGATACCAAGTGCCGAGAGCCAGGGGAGCTGCACCAACTGGAGAAAAAAACCCCAAGTATCGCTTTCTCCTAGACCTGCTCCTCCCGCCCAGCACCACCCCGGCAGTACGCAGGTAGGGGGCGCGCAGAGCAGCAGAGAGCCCCCCGTTTGTTCTCTGGGACTACTAACCTCTAGGAAAAGAAAAGAGAGCGCGAAGAGTCGAACATTATTTAGGAGAAAGACATTTACTGATGATTTTCTTGAGTGAGGAAAGCAGGGCGCGTGTGCATGTGTATTTGTGCACATATGTTCGTGGTTTTTTCTCCGCAAGAGCAGGGACAGGAAAGCGAGAGACTACTGCTGAGCTGAGAGCCCACTAGGGGTTGCAATAAGGCACATTTGGAGCCTTGGTTGGCGCTAATTACCGGGAAGAGTTGCTCGCAGCACGGTGTGCTCGCACCAAATCTTCCAGCTGTTCTCCACCCTAGGTCGAGACAGCTGTGTGAGGATGGCTTCCGGGCTGAATGGTCTTTGCACTCCTGAGCAGGGCAACCAGATTTGGTTTCCAAAAAAGAGGTAGTATAGGGTGACGCCAGGGGGAGATCTTGGAACCGTGTGTTCCCATCGTCCTGGCTTTCGGTACAGGTATTTGCAAAGAGGGAATAATGATAAGCCCAGCACATATACTGAACTGAGCACTCTCAGGGGAAGAATCCAGGAATCGACCACTTTAATTCCCACCGTCCCCTTTCCAACACCGCCTTCAGCTTAGGGCAGGAATCGTTTGGATCCCTGTTGTTCACCATCACCCCCCCCCCACACACACCCTTCTGCAACAAAGAAACAAAAGATGACAACCCTACTCTATAAGAGGATAGCAATTGCTTCCAGAACCATCTCTCTGTTAGGCTGTTGAAAAAGCAATAAGGAAAGGGATGGCTATAAAACCTGTGTTTTGCCACCAATACATAAACGAGCCTTCTTAAAACCCACCACCCTTATCCCAAACAAAACAAAAATTTATGTATATCTTTTAATCCTAAATAAAGGATTTCTCTTTAAGAACTACCCAAATCCTGAACTGTGGAGGGAAAAAGACTTGCAGGATACCTCCTCAATTCCCACCTAAGAGTTCAGAAAGGAGGAAAAAGAAACATCTGTCCAGTCACTTCTCCAGTGACTCGAAAACACTCTGAAGTCTAAGGAAATTCTGTAACCAACGATTACAGAAACTGCTCCAATTAATGAAAAGGGACTAGGCAGAATGGGACGTGGACAAATTATAACAGCCATGGAAATGGAATATAGGATTTAAAACAAAAGCATCTCACTCTCACACCCACTGTCTCTTTGTTATTCTTTTTGATGACATAGGGAGGAAGGGACAATTGATGCCTAGGGATTTCATGAAAGGAAACTCAACTTGTTTCTTTCCGGGCAATTTGGCAGTCAGTTTAATCATTTAAACAAACAAACAAATTAAAGCACCCTCTCTTCTCTACCACTTCCTCTTTATATTTTTTGTCACATTCTTCCCTATCATTTTCCTCCCTGGTCTTCCACAGCTCTCTGGAGTCCTTAATTCATTTGGTCTGCACCTGTCTCCTTTTAGTTCTTTCGAAAACATTGTTTCACTTTTTAAATTTCAACATGCAAAGAGCTCTGTCCCTTTTCTTCTTTTCTGAAGAACAGCTTCTGGAGGTCCCACAGACTGATACTATAGGTGGGTTGCCTCAAGCATTTATTCAACTTTAGAGATCCCCCTAGACGACACACTTAAGCAACAGAAAATCGCAGAATTCTCAAGTCGTTTTGCTCATAGGACCAAGATTTCTATTTCAAAGGTGGATATTAGAAAGAAGGCACACTAAATCGCCAGTTTCAGAATGGCTGATGTAAGGAAAATCTAGCCAATTGTAATAGAGCATGTACTCTGCACAGGACAGTTGTCCAGTTTTCTCTATTATTCACATAATTTGCTAGGAATTTTAAAAGAGATATGCTTTTTTGTTAACAAAGAGCAGACACATCAACCTGTCCACCCTTACATGTTTATCTCCAGAACTAATGCAATCACTAAATGGTCAATCCAGAAAATGATCTTGAAGTATGTACTATGTTCCAAGAATGGGGCCAGCACTGGGAATACATAAAGAAATTGAGACTTTAAAAAGCTAAGAGAATCCAAAGATTTGTAGAAATTTCAGTAATCAAGCAAGCATAAATTGAGTGGTCAATGTCATGTAGTTAGAACACTAGGGTCCATATAAAACAATATTTAGATGTTTTGGCCTTGGTATTTTTCAAAATATTCATTTAATCCATAGGTTGCATTCTCTGCAAAGAATGCATAATGGAAAATATCACTTATTTCAATCTTGTTTTTAAGTATTCTCATAAGTAAAGACTGTAAGTACAATAATATTAGAAGGCTGAAGTCAATAACAATCACATCAAGAAAATCAATGTGGACCATCTGAAATGAAGGAGTTTTGTTTGGTTGCTTGTCTAATGGGAAGATATTTTCAAAGGCACACTTTCAAAATGTACTTGTTGTGGTGAACCATTATTTCCTATTGCAACTGATAACAATGTCATTCAGAGATCAAGTCCCAGAGATTATGAATGGCACCAGCACCTTACCCTTTGGCTACAATGATTGGAAGCAGGAAAGGTAGCTTAATGATTTTCTACCCTAACAGTTTCCATAAACTGAGCTGTAAAATTGCAATCACCAGCTTGCTGTTAGGAAGTGCCCATTTCTGGCCGGCTGTGGGCCCCTCTGGGGAAAGCAGCCACATTAGAGGAAGCTCACTTGAGCCTGGATGCGAACAGTTGGTGGCTAGCATGCTGCATCCATCTGTTCAGAACAAAGTCAGACACGTTATTTTTCACACACCCAAGTAAGGCTCAGGGAAACAAGTGACAAGCCAATTAAAGTCTACTCTCTACCTATTCTTATTCGGTATCCAACTGGGTCCTATGGATGTACTTTTCTGGCTAAAATTCCAAGGAGAAGCAAAATACTTTCTTTTTTTTTTTTAACTTTAGGCTTTTAGCAAGTCACTTTGTATTCCACATAGCAAACCCAGCTCGTGGGTTCTGTACATTCGAACAGAATATCTCTCATTGGAAAGTCCACATTAATGCTGCTGCATCTTACTCTCCAAATGAAATATCTCTAATACAAATTAATCATAAACTTCAGAAACCAAGGCTTCTCAATAGGGTGCACTGACAATTCATTCGTGCTGTTGCTATATGAGTTCAAATAATTGCCTAAATTAAAAAATATAGAAAGTTAAAAGAACAGCATCTTGTCCTTTAATTTATATGAAATTCACTATTATTTGATATGCATAAACCTAAAAATGTGGCAAGAATAATTTGTACCCTCAAAGATAATGTTGTGTCTTCTCCTGCAGGTCTGAAAACTGGCTTTATAATAGTGTTTGCCTTTTTATTGGAAATACTTCTAAAAATATTACTTTTTGGCACTTTTTAACTATCACAGTTGAACAGAGGAAATATTGATTTCAAAATGTCCCATGATTTCTGTTTGAGAGATGAAATTACGCTCTAGAAAAAGATTCTGAAAAAAGTATAGAACAATTAGGATCGTTCTGTTGGCATTTAAATGCACTTGAACTTCTCTCTAACTTTATGACCTCATCATCATAACCTTTTAAGTGAATTATTATCATCATTGACTTACAGGTAACTATTAATTTGTATTGAAATAACTAAAGCATTTAGTACTTCTAAAACACATGCTTAATAATGGCCCTAAGCAGACTTTTATAGCCACATACATTAACAATTGTTATTAGATGGTAACAATTATTAAGAAGGTATATTATAAAGAGATTTTAATTTTGTTTTATGTGAAAATTGGGGACTAGGATGTTATCATTTTCTATGCAACACAATAAACATGAATAATTTCTTCTCAAACTCAAGAAACAGGTTTCCCATATGCATCTTCATTCTCTCATTCATACTTTCATGAGACAGAGATTTGTAGAAAACCCACTATGTGTCTCCTCAGTGCTAAGTACTAAAAAGAGAGTGATAAAACATACCCACTTCTGTTTTTACAGAGATTACAATCCACTGGCACGAGACCAACATAACCAATCCCATGATGAGATATATAGTTTTAAATTGACGAACACTTTGAAGGAAAAGAACATAGTATAGGCAAGAAAACAACAAAGAGAACTCCTTTTAGATTGTGGTTGGAGTGGTTAGGTAGCTTCCCTGAAGCAGTGGTTACTAACCTGAGGCCAGGAGAATGAATAGTGGTTAGTATTCTAGGCACACAGAAAAGAAGCGATGGTATTTATATGAGAAATAGCTTGGCAATGTAATATCAATTGCATCTGGATTGTAATGAACATAAATTGTGTATTTGGGGTGGTGGTGATGGTGACATAAGATGGGGCAAGAAAGGTAAAAAGGAATCAAATTAGTTAAGGATTTAGGGAACTTGATAAGGATTTCAGATTTTTCCCTGAGGACAATAGAAAAATATGATCTAATTTACTGTTTAGTGGATCTTTACATTCTTCTCTCAAGTTCTTATATGTAGCCAGCTCTGAAATAACTTTTGTCTATCCTTATTCTTCCTGACTTCTCTGTCTTTTTATTCATTTATTTTGTTGTTGTTGTGACTCCTCTCTGATACTGAGGGTTCTGTTTAAACTTTTTGGATGTTGGTGTAGTCAAAATTATTTTTATAATAATACTAAGATATTATTTGCCTTTCATTCACATTCTCTTACCAATGCACATCAGTTAATTAAATGCAAAATCACATATGAGAATTTAGGTATCTTCTATTAAGCCAGGCATAAAAGATGACATTACAACTCTTCTCAACTTTTTGTTTGGGAAAATATAGCACTTTTTCATGAAAATCTTATTTATGTTAATATCAAATGAATTTATTACTGTTATTTAAGTGCAGCAATACATAAATACTTAATGTCTGCCTCTTTTAATGTCTGATAAATAAATATCAATAGAGAGAACCCACAAAGACAACAGCACTTTGAGGTCTTCAAGAATTTTAGGAATGTAAAGAGGTCAGAGACAGATGCCGACCATTGTTCTTCTTTTCTTAAAACTGGTTGTGGTTTCCTCTTATCAGTGTCTTTTACTGTTCCAAAAAGATCAGTCCTTAGATTCACAATAAGAAATTGATTTTTACATTGCAATCTAGAATGATTACTTACAGCTACTGTGTGATGAATTTTGAAATTATTCTATTCTATTCCAACTAAATCAATTGCTTTCTTAACCCAGTAACCCACACTTTGAAAAAGTGTAGCTGATCTCACCCATTTCCAGATTCAAATAATTACTTCTAGTTTAAATCTTTAAGACTTTATATACTTTCTAAATGTTCCTCCTGGGCTCCATCTCTAGCAGCTGCCTAGATATTTCCTTCCTAATATTTGAAAAGTACCTCAAACTCAACTTGATTAAACCTGAACTGATCTCCAATATATTTTCATTTTTCCATGAACTTGTAAACAAAATGCTCCCATTTCAAAATAAGAACAAAATCTCAATTAATGTATATGTTTACAGTGATTATATTTATGTAAGCAACATACACATGTTCAATTTTAAGATATTAATTAAATTTCTATGACATATATATATATATATATATATATGTTTAAATACCAAGAACAAATGCAGAATCTTAAGGATAATCTAGTAGTCAGTAAATTTTTCTTAACTTTTCACTTTTATTTATTATTATGATTTTTTTTGTATTTTTCTGAAGTGAGAAGTGGGGAGACAGAGAGACAGAATCCCGCATGCGCCTGACCGGGATCCACCCAGCATGCCCAGTAGGGGGTGACACTCTGCCCATCTGGGGCATTGCTCTGCTGCAACTGGAGCCATTTTAGTGCCTGAGGCAAGGCCATGGAGCCATTCTCAGCCCCCGGGCCAACTTTGCTCCAATGGAGCCTTGGCTGTGGGAGGGGAAGAGAGAGACAGAGAGAAAGGAGAGGGGTGAGGGTGGAGAAGCAGATAGGCGCTTCTCTTGTGTGCCCTGGCCGGGAATTGAACCCGGGACTTCCACACACTGGGCCAACACTGTACAACTGAGTCAAATGGCCAGACCTAACTTTTCACTTTAGATTTTATTTCTAGCACAGGTAAACAGCAGAGTCTTTCATATGCTCAAATACTGAAATCTTTTATTGCTACCATATCAGTTGACATGCAAACAAGAAGTGAACCATTTTAAGAATGTTTAAAGTGAACAACTTGCAAACCCCAGCAATGGACACACGCTAAGAATGCACAATTGTGAGCATTTACAACCATTACAACTGTGGCTGAAGACTGTTCATGCCGTTCTTCTGAAATGAGATCCCAAAACAGTATACTAGTTCAAAATAAAAGATTTTAACCAAAAATTGTCATACGCACGATTTCTCTATCAATTTGTATATGTCAACTATTTACTTAACTTTTCCACTTGAAAAAAAAATGCAATAGATAACTAGGCAACATGTTTCACTACCTCAGTTAATATTCACAATTACAGCAGTTACAACTGTGGGCACAGCACCACCAATGCAGCCCATAGCCAGTTTATACCGCAGTTAAGTTCTTTACACCAAGTAAATGGTTGTCCACAGCCACTGGCTAGTGTACATATAAACTAAAATTTCTGGATTTGAGGAAAAACAAATGTTGTCCAGTCATCTGTACTGCTTCTCCTGTTCCTTGATTCCAGCTCAGAAACCTGTGGGGATTTGGACCTTCTGACCCTGCCCACTTGTAGAAGCTGCCTGCTGTGCTGCTTTCTACTTTAACATTGCCCAATCAAATGTTAGCCATATTGGTGGCTCAGGATCCTGAAAAGAATGTGGAATAGCTGTCTTAGTTCTGAGGCTTCCTCAAAGCACAACCCAGAACAATAGATAATAAATTCAGCAGGAAACTTCTTACATAAAACTTCAAAAGCAGTAGACATCTACTTTTCACTAATATTTTTATATTTTTGTTTGTTTGTTACTACATTTAGTCCTTGCCATGGCAAATTAGTTCTATTAAAATACATCAAAATATTAGTGTATGTAGCGAATTAACATTAATAAAAAAAGGGAACAAATGAAATCAGACATTGAGCCTAGAGAGCTGACTCAGATATTCAGCCTGACTTACTAAGAATTTATTACATTCAGAGTTCCCCCAGGGGATCACTGTACCCTCTGCCTAGGGTACTTAATCCCTGAAGCCTGTCTCCAGGATTCCCTGGGGACAGCTGGCCATTACCTGGGATTATGAGGGAGAGATAAAGCAATAAAGGCAAAATTCCTCTGCTGGGCATATGCAGAGTAGAAGCCAAGATGGCACAGAGAGAAGTCCTTCTAATGAGGCGTGCACAATAGGAACCAAGATAGCAATCATAAAGGGAAGTTCTCTAGCTTGGGAAAAGGATCAAATTGGATGGGGGAAAGGCCTGGCAAAAACCCATGAAGGATTTGGAAAGAGATTGGTTAGTTTCAAAGAAAAGCTTCTATTTCCCAAGCCCAAGGTGATATAACCAAAGCTTAACAAAGACCCCTCTCAATAGCACATGTTCCACTGTTGCCACAGTACAGCTCCAAGTGTGGGTACCTTATTGTCGTGCTGTCCCAGGCTTGGGCAGGCTCCAAGCATGAGCCTGGGTGCAGCAAACACAACACTGGCAAACGCAGAACCAGGAACAGAGACTAAGCTAGCCAGATGGGGCAAAACTGAACTAGACTAAGCTTTGGCAAGGACTAAACTGAACTATGGGAGCTTCTGATGCCCTGCTGATGCTGGAAAATAACACAACATCTCTGGACCCTGACCCTTCTTCTGGGCTTGGTTAAGATAAGGCTGGACTGCTTCCACAGCAGGACATTGCAAAGCCACCTCATTGTAGATGAGACACTGGGTACCTGGGAATAGTCATTTGTGTTTGCTCTAGCTTCAATAAATCTTACCATTATACCTTATCCTTCCATGTAGGTCCCTGAAATGCTTTTCTTGTGATTCCATAAAAGAATCACAATTCCACTGGCAACAATAATTTCATGTCATCTCAGTGATTCTGTTCAATACCAAGATGTGCATTGATGCTAGCGTATCAGGCAGTACCAGTGAGATTTTTATCTTCTATGTATGGTGTGCAATGCCTTGTCCTGTCGTTTTTGTATTTTTAGCCAAAAGAAATCAATAAGAAATAATTTATTACAGTGACACCCAATACCCATTAAGAAGTTATCTGGCTTAATGTCTCTGTGTATAAAATTCTTTGTATGCACATATTCAATTCTAACAATCATCTGGTCAGCTAACATGAGTACTGTTTTTATTGTGAAGCTTCCTGAGCAGAAATTGAAGAGATCTTCAAGGCTGGGTCCAAGAAAATCCATAACTAGCATATTGTAGTCTTTTTCCTGACCATACCACCCTGTGTGGGGGGTGCCAAAACCACCCTGAAGAATATTACAGAGTTTGCCCTCATACAGCAACTGGAGCCTTCTGAGACTCTAGTTCCACTATCATTTCCTCAGCATTGGATGTTGATCACCAAATAAATGTCCCTGAAGGAACCAGACCCGGTCATCCATCCCAGTTTATATTTCCCTGTGACAATCAATTTGGCCTTGGAGCTGCTGCTGCTTGCCATCCTGTGAGACCAAGATGGAGGCTGGAAGAACCATTTGATTGAGGCCTCTGGCTCTTCCCCAGGGCAAGGCTGCAGAGGAGGGCAGCAAGAAATGGAAAATGTTGGCTCTTGGTATTCCAGGGCCCAGAATCCACCAAAGGGAGCCTGATCACTGCCATTCGCTCAGTCAGGTTTCTTTTTTGCCAGACTGCAGGGTTGTTTTATTTTTGTTTGTTTGTTTTTAAATAGACAGGAAGGGAGAGAAAGGGGGCAGGAGAGAGATGAAAAGCATCAACTCACAATTGCAGCATTTTACTTGTTCATTGATTGTTTCTCATACATTCCTTGATGTTGGGAAGAGAGACTCAAACTGAGCCAGTGACCCCTTGCTCAGGCCAGCAACCTCTGGGCTCAAGCCAGCAACCATGGTGTCATGTCTATGATACCACACTCAGACCTGCAACCATGTGCACAAAAGCTGATGAGCATATGCTAAAACCGGAGGAGTCTGCACTCAAGCCAGCAACGTTAGGGTTTTGACTTGAGACCTCAGTGTCTCAGGTCGATGCTCTATCTACTGTGCCACCACCAGTCAGGCCAGGCCACAGTTTTTGAGGTTCGCAGGCTGTGCTAGTTATTTATGGGTGGCTGTGGCTGCTTTACTTTAGTTGCAGGCTGTGAAAGTGTTGCAGTAAGTTATAGTAGTGATACTGCTGCCACCACTGTCACACTGTCACCAGCTCCTGCATACAGGGACTCTGTCACTGCTACAACACTACCATGTTGTTATTCCAGCTCCAGCCAATGCAAAATGGCCAATATATTTTATTTACACAATTAATTTTAATGGGGTGACATTGATCAACTAGAGCACATAGATTCAGAGAAAACATCTCCACATCATTTTGACATTTGATTATGTTGTATACCCCTCACCCAAAGTCAAGTTGTCCTCCTTCACCTTTATTTGGTTTTCTTTATGCCCTTCTCCTTCCCCCAACACCCCCTACTCCTCCCTTCCTTCCCCCTGGTAACCACTGCACTCTTATCCATGTCCATGAGTCTCATATTTGTGACCCACCTATGTATGGAATCATACAGTTTTTAGTTTTTTCTCATTTACTTATTTCACTCAGTATAATGTTATCAAGGTTTATCCACGTTGTCGTAAATGATTCTATGTCATTATTTCTTATGGCTGAGTAGTATTCCATAGTATATATGTACCACATCTTCTTTATCCAGTCATCTATTGATGGGCTTTTTGGTTGTTTCCATGTCCTGGCCACTGTGAACAATGCTGCAATGAACATGGGGCTGCATGTGTCTTTATGTACCAGTGTTTTTGAGTTTTGGGGGTATATACCCAGTAGAGGGATTGCTGGGTCATATGGTAGTTCTATTTTTAATTTTTTGAGGAACCACCATACCTTCTTTCATAATGGTTGTACTACTTTACATTCCCAACAACAGTGGATGAGGGTTCCTTTTTCTCCACAGCCTCTCCAACATTTACTATTACCTGTCTTATTGATAAAAGCTAATCTAACAGGCGTGAGGTGGTAACTCATTGTAGTTTTGATTTGAATTTCTCTAACAGCTAATGAAGATGAGCATCTTTTCATATATCTTTTGGCCATTTGTATTTCTTCCTGGGAGAAGTGTCAGTTCATATGCTCTTTCCATTTTTTTATTGGATTGTTTGCTTGTTGCGTTTTGTGAGTTCTTTGTATATTTTGGATATTAGGCCCTTATCTGAGCTGCTGTTTGAAAATATCATCTCCCATTTAATAGGCTGTCTTTTTGTTTTTTTGTCAGTTTCTTTTGCTGTGCAAAGATTTTTAGTCTGATGTAGTCCCATTTATTTATCTTGCCTTCACTTTCCTTGCCTTTGGAGTCAAATTCATAAAGTGCTCTTCATAATCAAGGTCCATGAGTTTAGTACCTATGTTTTCTTCTATGTAATTTATTGTTTCAAGTCTTATATTTAGGTCTTTGATCCATTTTGAATCATTTTTGGTACAAGGAGACAAACTGTAGTTGAGTTTCATTCTTTTGCATGTGGCTTTCCAGTTTTCCCAGCACCATTTATTGAAGAGGCTTTCTTTTCTCCACTGTGTATTTTTTGGCTCCTTTATCAAAGATGATTTGACCATATTTATATGGTTTTATTTCTGGGCTTTCTATTCTGTTCCATTCATCTGCATGTCTATTTTTCTGCCAATACCATGCTGTTTAGATTATTGTGGCTCTGTAGTATAATTTGAAATCAGGTATTGTAATGTCCCCAGCTTTGTTCTTTTTCCTTAGGATTACCTTGGCTATTTGGGTTTTTTTATAGTTCCATATAAACCTGATGATTTTTTGTTCCATTTCTTTAAAAAATGACATTGGAATTTTGATGGGAATTGCATTAAATTTGTATATTGCTTTGGATCTAATATATATTTTTTGTATTTTTCTGAAGCTGGAAACGGGGATAGACAGTCAGATAGACTCCCGCATGCACCCGGCCAGGATCCACCTGGCACGCCCACCAGGGGGTGACGCTCTGCCCACCAGGGGCGATGCTCTGCCCCTCTGGGGCATCGCTCTGTCGCGACCAGAGCCACTCTAGCGCCTGGGGCAGAGGCCAAGGAGCCATCCCCAGCGCCCGGGCCATCTTTGCTCCAATGGAGCCTCTCTGCGGGAGGGGAAGAGAGAGACAGAGAGGAAGGAGGGGGGGAGGGTTGGAGAAGCAGATGGGTTGGAACCTACCATCAAAAAGTAGATTCATCCGTTGTCTAAAATACCTAAACTTCTAGATACTACAGCTTGAAATTGTATGAAGTACAAGTTATCCAAAGGCCATCAAATGGACATGGTTACAGTGGGGCACTCTATCCTTTCATTCAAATATTATTATTAATAAAGCTTAAAATTTCCTTAGTTTATATCACTTCTGCATGATGCCTTTCCTTCTCTATTTCTATCCAACTTGCCATACTTATCAGATTCATATCCATTACCATCTTTTTCAAGAAGACCTCCCTGAACTTCTATCCTGAAATGCTCTCTCCTCTGAATTGCTAAAATACTTTTATTTTCTTGGCCTTTATCTCAGTTCCTTGTATTATAGATATTGATTTAAATGCTTATTTCTCCTATTGTACTTTTATTTCTTTGAAGGCAGGGATCTCTCCTGTATATCTTGTTTATACATAATAGGCCCTAGAGAGATAACTGGAGAAAAAGGTTTGCATTTAACCGCTCTTATTTCTAAAATAAAGGATTAACATGAGAAGAATTCAGAGAATTATGTATGTTCTTTTTGATCAAATTTAATTCAAATTACTGTTTACTACTTTACATAGGAAACTTTCTGTAAAATCTAGTACCTGGATTTATCACCATCCATATTCCATAACTAAGAGGTGATATTGTATCTAAAAGAAATTCTATATATTTTGAAAATTAAGCTTCTTGGATATGGGGTCAATATTTGCAGCTGCCTTACAAATTATCTAAAAAGTTTATAGCTTAAAACAATATTTTACCATTTCACACATCTTTGTAGATGAGGTTGAAATTTTTTCTGCTGGGCTTGTCTGTCTGGCCTCACTCAAGAAACTAGATTTAGTTGGCAGGTCACCTGTGTTTGGGTTCATCCTATGTAGCCTTAAATATCTGATATCTCCGGTGGAATAGTTTGAACAACTGAGGTGTCTGGGCCTCTCTCTTCATGTGATCTCTCTCCCAGAGATCTCATGTCTTCTGTACCAGTTAAATATTGTTTGCATAACAAATGATCTTAGAACTTAGTGGCTTAGCCTAACAGCAATTTATCTCTCTTGATTCTGCGGGTTGACTACATATTTGATATGCTGGATCTTTCTTGACACATTTATGCAGTTGCATACAGCCAGAGGGTTGGCTGGCCTGAAGGTACAAGGTAGACTCACTAATATGTGTGGCAATAGATACTGAGTGTTGTCTGGTTGCCTTAGTCGTCTGTTCTTCTCTACATGATCTCTCATTCTTGAATAAGTGACACCAGCTGCTTTAGATGCTGGTATAAGAGCAGCACGCCATAATGGCCAAAGTAGAAGCTACAATGCCTGGAAAGGCCTAGGCCCTAGAACAGTGGTCCCCATCCTCGGGCCGCGGACTGGTACTGGTTCGTGGGCCATTTGGTACCAGTCCACAGAGAAAGAATAAATAACTTGCATTATTTCTGTTTTATTTATATTTAAGTCTGAACAATGTTTTATTTTTTTTAAATGACCAGATTCCCTCTGTTACATCCGTCTAAGACTGACTCTTGACGCCTGTCTCGGTCACGTGATACATTTATCCGTCCCACCCTAAAGGCCGGTCCGTGAAAATATTTTCTGACATTAAACCGGTCCATGGCCCCAAAAAGGTTGGGGACCACTGCTCTAGAACACACACAATGTTACTTCTGCTTTGCTTCACTATTCAAAAAAACAAAAACAAAAACAAAACAAAAAACCCACAAGACCAGCCCTGGCCTATGGCACAGTGGATATAGTGTTGTCCTGAAAAACTGAGGTCATGGGTTCAACCCTGAGGTTGCCATCTCATTCTTGAGGTCTCCAGCTTGATCTCAAGGGTTTCAGCTTGATCCTAAACGTTCTGGCTCAAATCTGAGATCATTTGTTGGACCCACGGTCAGGACATATATAAGAAGCAATCAGTGGGTGCACACCTAAATGTAAAGATGAGTTGATGCTTTTCTTTCTGTCTCCACACACCCTTCCTCTCTCTCAAAGAAAAAGAAATCACAGGACTAGAGAAATAGACTGTTCATCTCTTAATAAGAGGAGCTCCACAATATTGTGGGCATGCTTTTCTTTGTACCATAAGAACAATTTAAGATATGGCTTATTATAAATTCAATGTTCTACTGGACTGTGATATATTTAAAATTCTAGTGTAGGTGATATAATTTTTCTTCTTTTTTATTCAGAAAAACTGTTACATTATTGTTTCAATTTTCTTTTTACTTTTTTGTTGCATAGGAAATCCATGAATGCATTTTTACTGCAAAATATTTAAGGAATGTAGTAATAGCAAACTTGTATACAGTAAGCTTGTACAATGTTCCAAGCTACTTTTTAAGTGATTGATACACATTGCCTCATTTAACACTCACAGCAAATCTTTGAGGCAATAATATAACCACCAATTTTTTAGATAAAGAAACTGAGGCAGCCTGACCAGGCGGTGGTGCAGTGGATAGAGCATCGGACTGGGATGCCGAGGACCCAGGTTTGAGACCCAGTGGTCGCCAGCTTGAGTGCCGGCTCATCTGGTTTGAGCAAAGCTCACCAGCTTGGACCCAAGGTCACTGACTTGAGCAAGGGATTACTCGATCTGCTGAAGGCCTGCAGTCAAGGCACATATGAGAAAGCAATCAATGAACAACTAAGGAGTCGCAACGAAAAACTGATGATTGATGCTTCTCATCTCTCTCTCTGTTCCTGTCTGTCTGTCCCTGTCTATCCCTCTCTCTGCCTCTCTCTGTCTCTGTAAAAAAAAGAAACTGAGGCAAAGAGAGGTTAAGAGACTTGCCAAGGTCACTAGCTAGTAAGTAGCAGAACCACTAAGTTATATGTGTGACCCCACTGGGTTTTCTGACCCCAGAGCCTGTGTTTTTAACCACTTGATATAGCTCATTCTAGTCTTGCCCTTACTTTTACTTTGTCAACAATTTGGTGTTCATATTTTTAGTCCTACTTCCACACATTTATGTATAGATAAATGTTCATATGCATCTTTTTTACCTAATTGGATCACATCATATGAAGGATTCTAAAACTTGCTTTTTCTATTTAAAAATATAGCTGACCAGGAGATGGCACAGTGAATAGAGTGTTGGCCTGGGACGCTGAGGACTGAGGTTTGAAACCCCAATATCTTCGGCTTGAGCACGGTATCTTCTGGCTTGAGCGTGGGCTTACCAGTTTAAGCTCGGGATCGCTGGCTTGAGTGTTTGGATCATATCCGTGATCCCATGGTCACTGGCTTGAGCCCAAATTTGCTGGCTTGAGCAAGGGGTCACTGGATCTGCCACAGCCCCCCCCCTGGTCAAGGCACATATTAGAAAGCAAATGATGAACAACTAAGGTGTCACAATTATGAGTTGATACTTCTCATCTCTCTGTCTACCCCTCTCTGTCCCCCATATAGATATGGAGAGAGAGAGAGAGAGAGAGAGAGAGAGAGAGAGAGAGAGAGAGAGAAAGGTGATATTCATGAGCACCCAGGCACAATAGTTTCTAATTATTTTCTTTTGGAAGTAAGATTACAATAAACACTTTTTAAATAATAGTTATTATTTTTCTTTTTAAAATTGATTTAAAGAGAGAGGAAAACAGAGGGTGAAAGAGAGAAAGATAAATTTATTATTCCACTTATTTACGCATTCATTGGTTGGTCCTTCCATAAACCTTAATCAGGGTTCAAACCTGCAACTTTGACATATTGGGATCATGCTCTAACCAACTAAGGTGTCAAGCCTGGGCTACAAATACATTCTTGAATTAATATTTTTGCATTATAAATTTTCTTACACTTGTACTAAAATTTCTTCAGGATAAATTCCTAGAGTAGATTTGATGGGTTAAAGACTGAGCTGTAACTCTGTCAAGGTAGCTTAGTTGGTTGGTGCATCATCCCGATATATCAAGTTTTTGGATTCAATCCCCAGTCAGGGCACATACAGAATTCAAACAATGAGTGCATAAATGAGGGGGGAAACAGGTTGATGTTTCTGTTTTCTTTCTCTCCCTCTATCTCTAAAATAAATAAATGAAAAAAGTTTTTAAAAGTTTGAGCTGTGTACTGCCAAACATCCCTTCAAAAGGCAGGAGTGTGAAAGTGTTTGTTTTTCTTATACTCAACAGTAGTGTACATGATGATGTACATGACGTCAAACAGTTTAAATTTGATAGACAAAAATGCTGCATTGATGTTTTAATATGTATTTGCTAGATTGCTAGTAAAGGAGAACTTTTTATTTTTTTTTAAATGGCTACTGCTTTTTTTTTTTTTTTTAATGAGAGGAGGAGAGATAGAGAGGCAGACTCCCACATGCGCACTGACTGGGATCCATGCAGCAACCCCGTCTGGGTTGATGCTTAAATCAAGGGAGCTATCTGCAGCTCTGGAGGTCATGCTCAAACAAATTGATCCACTGGCTGTGTGAGGGGAAGAAGGAAAGAAGGAGGATAGGGTGGGGTGGGGAGAAGCAGATGGTTGCTTCTCCTGTGTGCCCTGACCGCGAATTGAACCCAGGACATCCATACAGCAGGCCTAAGCTCTATCCACCTAGCCACTGGCCAGGACCAGCTACAGCTTTTTCAATGTCTTTTGTGAAGTATCTGTCATTTTCTAATTTTTCTAATGGATTATTTTTTTTATAGATTTATGGGAATTCTGGTATATTATAGCCATTATTCTTCTGTTATATATGTTGAGATATCTTCTCTCAGTCTAGCACTGATGTTGACAAATTTGTCAGTTTTTATTTTGTAGAGTGTGGGTTTTGTATTTTGTTTAGGATGACTTTTCCACACACAATTTAAGTATATATATATATATATATATATATATATATATATATATATATATATATATATATATATATACACACACTGTTCTTTTATTTTCAATGTTTTTTGAAATCATAACTCTAGACCCTGGTCAGGTCGGATTGTTCAGTGTATAGAAAACCATCCCAGTGCACTCAGGTCATGGGTTTGAACCCTGCTCAAGGTACATATTAAAAGAAATCAATGAGTGCACAACTAAATGGAACAATGACTTGATGCTTCTGTCTCTCTCCCTCCTCCAAGTTTCTCCTTTCCTCTCTCTCTTTCTCGTATCAATGGAAAAATATTTTTTAAATCATAACTCTAAAGTTTATTTTTGTTAATGGCTCCTTTTAAGGATATGGCTTATATATTTTTTCCCTGTATTTGGTAGGCCACTTGTCCCAAAACGTTTTATTTCAGGTGCATCCCTTTCTCAGCAATCTGAAGTATATTATGAATCAAAATAATTTACCTTTACATATCTTTTAAAAAAATCTCAATTCTGTTTCACTGATTTGGCTGACTTTTCTGAACTAATATCATACTGTATTAACATTGTTTTACAGTGTTTTGACATCTCTCTAGTAAGGCATCTCCTTTCCTCTCTTTTTTTTTTTACTTTGTTTGTGGATAAAAAATATATTTGTCACATTTTTTTTCATCCATAGGAACTTCCAAAAATATCTTTCTACTACCCATAATTTTTTGTTATAATAACCACACCTGTCTATGAAGAATGCTGTGGAATACTGTGAATTTGGGTTATTGTTATATAAAAATTAGTATTTAGGAATTCATTTTCCACATGAAAATTACATGGAATGCAAAAGAATAACCTTTGATCAGAGAAAAGAGTGCATATGAAAAATTCACAGAAAAATTATTTGGGGACATCCCATGAGGCAGATGAATAGCATCAAATCTCTATCTTTTTTAAAATTTCATTTATTGATTAATTTTAGAGAGAGAAGAAGGGAAGCGAGAAAGAAACATCAATTTGTTGTTCCACACATTTATGCATTTGTTGGTTGATTCTTCTATGTGCCCTGAACGGAGATTGAACCAGTAACCTTGGCATACAGGACAACACTTTAATCAACTGAGCTATACTGCCAGGGCCAAATTCTTATCTTGAATGAAAGGCCCCAGAGCTGGGACACATAAGGTAAGCTTTTTCTGTCTTTATTCTACTCAACCTTACCTAATTGAATAAAAACATATTTTAAATAAACAACCTTGAAATGAAGTTATTCAGAGGATAACTTCCACTTCTGCTCACAGCAGGGATTGACTTTGGTATTCACTTGTCTGCTTAGAGGCCCCAATCTACTTGAAAATGTCCTTCCACCTATAGGGCATTCCTTCCTTTACCAAATGTCAAGTAAACCAAACACTAAACTCACAGTTTACACACTGTGTAAACTGTGTGTAAACCTCTGGTCATGGCAGAACCTTCTAGAAAGATAGCAGGTAAGGGAAGCTGCTAGTTATATCATTATGCAAAGTTGTTGTTTTAACCATTTACTTTATGCTTCTGTCACCAGTTCCTCAGTATTGCTCTGGGTCTCTCAGCTTTTGTCTTCTCAAAAGAATGATTTCAGACAAGACATGCAAATAGCAAAGTGTGTAACAGTTTATTGGCAAAGGGAAAGTACACTTGGAGGATTTCCAAGGGGGCATCAGATGGATCTGTGTACCCAACTTGGTTACATAGTAAGATTTTTTATGCTTAATGGGGCACCTCCCCTACCTCTTGATAACCTGTTGGTTCCTGCCCATTGCATGCACACATATCTGCCAGGAGTGGGCGGTTGTATGTCTGCACTGGTCATATTTTGAGGTCATGCGCATGCTCTTTTCTATCATTTTGTCTTTTCCCATCTAGCATCACTGGTGGAAGTTCGTGTGTGTGTGTGTGTGTGTGTGTGTGTGTGTGTGTGTGTGTGTATCAGTTATTTCCCGTTTGTCAGTCCCTTTGTGAATTATCCCCACAGGTGTGTATCCTGGGCTGTATCAGAGGCTTGAGAAGTGTGGTCAACCATCTGGTTATCAGCCAATGGTTATGTTTAAAGTTGATATTCTCTTTCTCTCTCTTTCTCTCTCCCAGCTCATGTCTGATTAGCTACCTACTCTAACACTTCCATTTATTACACTAGATATAACTATATACAATTAACAGGCTTTTGGTTAGTAAGTATTTTCAGCTTATATTTTTAAGCTTTAGAATCTCATTAAACTCGGGAGTAGCTTATTTAGGTATAGTTTCTAAAATATTCCCATAAGCAAAGCAAACATCATCTATCAACTCTTCATTTTCAATATGCCTGTTTTCTAAGTAATGTAAAGATGTTGCATATTGTTCCTTTACAAGAAGACTGCCACAATTATTAAAATAATTTCCTTGGAGGAAAGAACGAGAAATTGTGTCCCTGATGTCTCTGTAAAATTTAAGTGAAAATGAATGTGATTTGAGTGTTAGTATTCATGGCTGCTAGTTCTCTATTAATTTACATTTATATTCTTAATGTCTAGGTTGAGCCTAGGGAAATTTAAAACTCAATTTCATTAATGCTATAACTTCCATAGTAATCTCAATGTGCACAGAGTTCCTAGATTGTAGAGTTATTGGATGAGAATATAGCAGCTAAGCATACTTGCTGAGTGGTTATGATATTTAAATATGTACTGTCAATTTTGATTTTTGAAATACCTCTGGGCCTAAACCCAGTGTCCAAAAAGTTTTAAAAACATGAAGCTAATATAGTAATGAATTTTAACATTTTAAAAATGGAAACATTACATTTCTGAACCATTACCCATTGCTGATTAATAATGATTTAAACTACATCATATTTCACATTTGGAGTTATTACATTGACATACAAAATGTTTGTAATTACTGCATAACTTGAGATTTGCAAGTTCAGTTCACTAGAGTTAGGATTTTTTTCTTTTAGTTGCTTTTATTGCAAATATGATCACTACTCCCAATTGGCAAAAATACTGTGAAATAGGAATATATGATCCAAACAATAATGGTTTTCCCTGACTCTCCAATAGATATCACTTTTTTTTCTTCTTTAAAACCAATATTAGATATACGTTGTAAATATAATACTTAATATTATGCTTATGGCCTGACCAGGCAGTGGTGCAGTACATAGAGCATTGGAGTAGGACTCAAAGGACACAGGTTCAAAACCCCGAGCTTGCTGTTGTGAACACAGGCTCATCAGCTTGAGCGCAGGGTCGCCAGCTTGATTGAGTGTGAGATCATAGACATGACCTTATGGTTGCTGGCTTGAGCCCAAAGGTATATGACTTGAAGCCCAAGGTCGCTGCCTTGAGCCCAAGGTCACTGGCTTAAGCAAGGGGTCACTAGCTCTGCTTTAGCCCCTGGTCAAGGCACATAAGAGGAAGCAATCAATGAACAATTAATGTGCCATAACAAAGAATTGATGTTTCTCATCTCTATCCCTTCATGTCTGTCTGTCCCTCTTTCTCTCTCTGTCTCTATCTCCATCTCTGTCACAAAAGGAAAAAAAAAAGATTATACTTATGAAGTACGCTTTTTTTTTTTTTTTTTGTATTTTTCTGAAGCTGGAAACGGGGGGGGGGGGGAGACAGTCAGACAGACTCCCGCATGCGCCTGACCAGGATCCACCCGGCAAGCCCAACAGGGGCGATGCTCTGCCCACCCAGGAGCGATGCTCTGCCCCTCCGGGGCGTCGCTCTGCCGCGACCAGAGCCACTCCAGCGCCTGGGGCAGAGGCCAAGGAGCCATCCCCAGCGCCCGGGCCATCTTTGCTCCAATGGAGCCTCGGCTGCGGGAGGGGAGGAGAGAGAGAGGAAGGAGGGGGGGTGGAGAAGCAAATGGGCGCTTCTCCTATGTGCCTTGGCCGGGAATCGAACCTGGGTCCCCCACACGCCAGGCCGATGCTCTACCACTGAGCCAACCGGCCAGGGCTGAAGTACGCTTTTTAGGAAGAAAATCCTTGGACATTCTAGAAAGCCTTAACAGAAATAATCTAAACCTTTTTAAAAGTTCACTTTATTTTGACTAGACCACTCCCTAGGTCACCCTGAATTATGTTTTAGAATTACATTCATCCCAGAGAAGTTCTACAGCTCTTAGACTTCAGACTTTTAAATTTAATGTAACTCTAGACCAGGGGTCAGGAACCTTTTTGGCTGAGAGAGCCATGAACGCCACATATTTTAAAATGTAATTCCGTGAGAGTCATACAGTATGCTTAACACTAAATACAAGTAAATGTGTGCATTTTATATAAGACCAACACATTTAAAGTACAATAAGTCTCTGAATTCTTTTTAATAACGTTGTTCTGCTGTTGCTAACCAATGATGAATAAAGTACTTCTTACCATTAATGCAACTTCTGGTGCTGCATAGTTTTGCTGATGGCTTTGTAGTCTGGTTGATACGTGGTGAGGTTAAGCTTCATGCAGGTGTTGAGACTTCCATCCATTAAACGTGATCGTAGGTTGGTCTTAACGTTCTTTAGATGTGAGAAAGACTGCTCACATGCATACGTAGAGCCAAACATTGTCAGTACAGCAATATTCACATGCTGCAATGTGTGGTATGTGATGGGAAGCGTTTTCCAAGTTTTAACAATCAGATGATCCGCAGGATGAAGTTTTTTCATTTCTCCCCACTTGTGTTTGCTCGCCAATTCTGCTTGCTGTCGTGCAAGTCTTTCCAAATCTTTATTCAGTGACTTGAACTTATTCCCCCACATGTCTGAGGCCTTCAGGTCAGCAGCTTGTAGCTCAAAATCTCTGACAGAGACACTGGGGATGTAACTCAGGTCTGTGCTGTCCACTGCACACTTGTGTGGATGGGTGATGAACTTAAAAAGACAAGTACGCTCACAAAATTTTCCAAAGTGCACTTTGAATGACTGCAGGAGATTAGAAGTGAAGCCTGCTAGCTGCTGGAGATCAAGATGTTGAGCAGGGTCACTTGCTGTGCATGCATCTTTAAACTCTCCCAGTTTTTGAAAGTGTAGTAAATGACCTGTTTCAATGTCAGTGATGAAGAGTTCCAGTTTTCAAATGCAAACACTGTTTGTTGAAGGGATAAGACTGTATTTCCAATGCCTTGCATTTTCACATTGAGCTGGTTCAGATGTTCAGTCATGTCCACAAGATAGTAGAACTTCAGGAACCACTCAGTGTTAGGTAACTCAGGATACTCAACATTTTTTATTTCAAGAAACGTCTGAATTTTGCTCAGGAAAGCCACAAAAGGGCTGAGCACCTTCACTCTTGATAACCAATGCACATTGCTGTGCAGAAGCAGACCAGGATAATTATTTCCAACTTCATCCAGCAGTGTTTTAAACTGGTGATCATTTAAAGCTTGGGCAACATAAAGTTAACTACCCAAATGACCAGTGACATTACCTCACCAAGCTGCTTGCCACACATCTGAGCACAAAGTGCCTCCTGATGTAGGATGCTGTGAAACTTAGGATGGGTCTCTTTACATGTTCCCAAAGAAGCGCTATGAATTCTCTGTTTTTCCCCAGCATGCACGGAGCACCATCAGTACACTCCGAAATAAGTTTATCGATCGCTAGATATTTTTCTTTAGCAAACTCAGTGAAAGACTTGAATAAATCCTCCCCTTTGTTATCTCTTTCATTGGCAAAACAGCAAGACTTTCCTCACGTAGTGTGTCACTGACAGCATACCTTACAATCATGCTGAACTGGGATAAATGGCTTATGTCTGTTGACTCATCCAAAGTGAGAGAAAAGAATGGTGCTGCATTTATGTCCTTCACTTGTGTTGCCTCTATTTGATTTGCCATCATGATGGTACGATCGTGAACAGTTCTGGCAGATAGAGGCATGTCTTTTATTCGTTTAATTCTCTTGTCTTTAACCGAAAAGTCATCAAAAAGTTCATTGGCAACATCAAGCATGAATGTTTTGGTATACTTCCCATCTGTGAATGGCTTTTTGTTTCTCAGAATTGCTAAAGCACCAGCAAAGCTAGCTGAATTCCAGTCACCTTTTTTGGGTCCAAACATGGAGTTGCTGCTGACTAGCTTGCACTCTGCACAGTAGCTCTTGACATGCTTTCTTCCTGCTGTCTCCCACTGGATATTTCGATGCAAATGTAGTATGGCATGTGTCAAAGTTCCGCTTTATATTTGACCATTTCATCGATGCAATTCTATCATTGCATATTAGACACACTGCAGAACCTGCTCTCTCCACAAAGGCGAATTCCTCTATCCATTTCTGCTGAAAAGTCCGATACTCTGCATCTTTTTTCTTTTAGCCAAGTGCCCACCTTAGAGAGAACCTTGGTTACGAGTTCCATTTTAACAACTGGTTTGCTGCACTCAACTGGTAAGAACAGACTGAATACCACCACTGGGTATAATTCTAAAATTAAGACCCCCAATTATATATATATATATATATATATATAATATATAATATATATATATTATATATAATATATATATGAGAGAGACAGAGAGAGACAGAGATTGAGACAGAGAGAGAAGGAGAGAGAGAAAGACAAGAAGCGCGAGAGAGTGCAAGAAGCATTAACTCATAGTTGCTTTGCTCTAATTGTTCATTAGTTGCTTCTTGTACGTGCCTTGGCTGGGGACTGGACTTTGGGCTTAAACTGAACCAGCGATCCTTGCTCAAGCCAATGATCTTTACGCTCAAGCGAGTGACCTTGGTCTTTCAAGCCAGTGACCCCATACTGAAGCTGGCAAGCCCATGCTCAAACTGGTGACTTTGGTTTACAAACTAGCAACCTCACTGATCCAGATGGATACTCTATACACTGTGCCACCACTGGTCAGACAAGGCCCAAAAGTTTGTGATTTCTTCACATCTGATGAAACCAAGAAAGTCTTAAAAATCCTAACCGCAAGTGTTCCTCCCCACTTTGATCTCACAAATGAGATCCCCTAGTCTTCATTGAAACCAAACACAGTTCCTTTTTATCACTGAGTAATGGGCTTCAGTTCTGTGTCAGCCCACAGAATTATTACATCCCATCTTCTTACAAGAACCAGAGGTCACCCCAACCTTTTGATAGTACAAAACCTGCTTCCTACAATTCCTGGTTCATCACATATTTTCCCATGTATAAGAACCTCCCACATATAAGACTCACCTTCATTTTGTGGCCCAGAATTTGAAAAAAAAAGTATTATATAAAGTTATCGAACTCAAGTTTTAGTCATCATAAAATTCATAGAACTCCTCATCTGAGTGAAAAAGTGGGAAATGCAAGTAAAAAAATCTACAAACACTGTATAAGATGCACCCAGTTTTTAGACCCCAATTTTTTCAAAAAAGGGTATGTCTTATACATGCGGAAATACAGTATTTTGCATTGGCCTGGGCAGCGCCATGTGTATGTAGTCTGTGAAGGGCTAAGGTGCTTGCTTTCAGGGCGGCAGATTGCAAATTGTGGCTTATCTTCCTGCTTGGGAGGGCCTTTTTCCCTAGTCTGGGTTTTGCAGGAAGAGAAGGAGGGTAGATGTGGAACTGGAGCTGAGGGGTTTCGGGAGCTCTGCTGAAGCTGGTGGGGGCCTTTGATTCCAGGAGGAACAGAAGAGAATTTTCTGGGCTATAGAACCAGACAATGCATCAGGGTTTGGGAGCTCTGAATGAGAGGGAAGCTGTCTTCTCTGTCTGTTTGCTTGTCTGCCCATATGAGACTTTAATAAATGGAATGGCCAACCATTTTTTGGCTCCACTGTTTCTTTATTGTCTGCTTGAATCCAATGAAAATTTGCATGGCCATGACAGTCGTGTCCACTGGCCATACATCTGGCATAGTAGACAGGATTCAGATCAGATTGGTATGGAGAAGCAGCCACCCTTGAGACATGGGGTAGAGGACTGATTGTTGTTATGGTTCCTGTTGGGTAGATAAAATATATTATGCTCACTTTGTTAAAGATGGCACTGCCCACGTGGAAGCCCGTCGCCCAGGTGATAATATTTCTTGTCCTTCTGCTTGGGATGGGTGTGATTATATTAATGTGTGGGGGGACAGGCTGTAAGCAGGCAGGATCCTTATAGCCTAAGGCTTAGTTTTAAGACTAAGCCTTTTCCACCCTTTTTGATGTGGGGTGGTGCACTCTCATGAGGAATCCCATTATGTCTCAGATAAGTGACTTTGTATCAAAGACTTTCTTATTTGTATAATGGCTCAAAGGTTTTGGTTTCTACACTATAAAATGGGGGCAGACCAGGAGCTCGCTCTCTCTTGGTTCCTGATATTAGCATTACAGAGGAGAGCAGAGAAGGCCACATGGAGGAGGCCAGGAGAAGCATCCACGATGGTGGAGTGCTGAGGGAGAAGCCACTTTGTGCAGAGTTTGTGCAGGGAGAGAGAAAAGAGATGGGGAACAGAAGTGAATAAGTCTGGTGAGCTAGAAACTTTGATTCTAGGAAACTCAGATAAGTCAGTAACTTTGTGACCACTAAATGAGTGGGTTTTGGAGCCCAGTGTATGTTTTTACTCACCCTCCATGTACAAGCTAGGATTAAAGATGATGACCCACCAGTTCTTGGTTCCATTTTTCATTACTGTCTGTCCGAATCTAATGCGAACCTGCATGGGCCAGGCAGCTGTGATAGTGGCCGTGGCTACTGGCCTTACAGTTCCACATTGCTGTCCTTTTGGGGATCATGGGCTGGCTGTTTTTTACAGCCCTGTGAGAGAAAACCGAGAGCTCTGTGCAAGAGGCTGCCTGAGGTCTGCAAACCAAGCAGCAGCAACAGAAGGAGCTGGAATGGTCACAGGAGAAAGAGCTGCAGATCCTGGAACTGGAGCAAGCACTGGATAAAGAGGCTGACCAGGTGTAAAGCCAGTAGCCATGGCCACCATCATAGCTTCCTGGCCCATGCAGGTTTTCATTAAATTTGGACAGACAGTAATGAAAAAAATGAAGCCAAGAACTGGTGGGCCATAATCTTTAATCTTAGCTTGCACCTGGTGGGTAAGTAAAAACACACACTGGGCTCCAAACCCCACTTATTCAGTGCTCACAAAGCTACTGACTTACCCATGTTTCCTAGAATCAAAGTTTCTAGCTCACCAGCCCCATTCACCTCTGTTTCCCATCTCCTTTCTTCTCTCTGCAAAAACTCTGCACAAACTGGCTTCTCCTTCAGCACTCCGCCATCTTGGCTACTTCTCCTCTCCTCCACGTGGCCTTTCTGTGCTCTCCTCTCTAATGCTAATCTCAGGAACCGAGAAAGATTAGCATTAGCAAGCTCCCAGTGTGTTCCACTTTATAGTACAGAAATCAAAACCTTTAATCCAATATACAAACAAGGAAGTCTCTAATACAAAGTCACTTATCTGAAGCATAATGGGATTCTTCATGAGAGTGCACCACCCTACATAAAAAAGGGTGGGAAAAGCTTAGTCTTAAAACTAAGCCTTAGGCTATAAGAATCCTACCTGCAGGGACTTGGAAGATGGCAGCGGAGTAGGCAGATGCACAGAATCCCAGCTCACACCACCAAACTGGATTATAAACTAATTTATGAACAATCAGCATAAAAAAACAAATATTGACTACAAGAACAGCATTCAAAAACCAAGAAGCAAAGAAGAAGCCACAACAAACCTGGTAGGGAGCACCTGAATCTCCCCTGCTTACAGGAACGGGAAGGGATGAGGCTGGGCTTTCACTCCAAGGAAGAGAGCAGTAGATACTTCTAACAGCCACTTGCCTGGTGACCAGGGAACGAAGTGTGTTGAAAGGGCCCTCTTGTCTTCCAAAAAGAAAGGAGAGAGAGAAAGACGGATGGTGAGGGGGAGAGGAATATAGGTGATGACATAAAAAGCTGACTCATTCAGTGCTGGAGGCAGCCATAACTGGGGGAGGGGCTGATACATCCACAAAGAAAAATTCAAAAGTACTTCCAGGTCACAGAGATACAAACATCTCTCTAGCTCAAATCAGTGCAACAAGACACAGTTGAAAACAAGAAGTGGGGAAGAGGGGCAGTAACTCAGGTCTCCATGGAGATCTGAGATACACCTCCCCCTACTGAAGCTGAGAAAACAACCTGCCCCCAGAGAGATTAACTGGCAGAAGAGGACTTCAGAGTCGCAGGTCACACACACCGCATTCCTGGATACAGTTTCAAATAAGCCCCCTGCTGAGATCAGCAAACAAGACAATCACCTGTTAAGAAAACAAACAAATCAAGACTTCAAAGGGGCCCAAATCCTAAAGTGCATTACAAATGATAGCTGATGCCAACCCAAGAAGACCTAGAAACAACACAAGTAAAAAATGGAGGCAGACAACACCAAGCCTAGACTCAACCAGCTCTACAAAGAAAACACCCAGACACCCAGGCACAATGAGAAGACAAAGAAGTGCAATCCAAATGAAACCACAAGAGAGACCTTCAGGAGATGAACTGAGTGATATGGAAATAATCCAACTTCTGGATGCAGAGTTTAAAATAATGATTGTAAGGATGCATAGGGATCTTAGAACAACAATGGATGGACATCATGAACACCTAAATAAAGAAATAGCAAGTATAAAAAAGGATATTGAAATATTAAAAAAGAATCAGTTGGAGATGACAAATACAATATCAGAAATGAAGACCACAATGGAAGGAATTAAAAACAAGATGGATAGAGCTGAGGATCGAATCAGTGAGTTGGAGGACAACTGGAATGAAGGCATGAAAGCAGAGAAGAAAAAAGAAAAGAGACTCAAAAAGTCTGAGGAAACTCTTAGAGAGCTCTGTGACAACATAAAGAGAAATAACATCCGCATCATAGGGGTTCCTGAAGAAGAAGAGAAAGAACAAGGGATAGAGGCTTTATTCAATCATATCATAGCTGAAAACTTCCCCAAATTAATGCAGGACAAACTAACAAATTCAAGAAGCACAGAGAACTCCTCTAAAAAGAAACCCAAAGAAACCTACACCAAGACACATCATAATTAAAATACCAAAGCTAAGTGATAAAGAGAAAATATTAAAAGCTGTGAGAGAAGAAAAGGCTATCACCTACAAAGGAGCCCCCATAAGGATGACATCAGACTTCTCAACAGAAACACTTGAAGCCAGAAGAGTATGGCAAGAAATATTCAAAGTAATGCAGAACAAGAACCTACAACCAAGACTACTTTATCCAGCAAGGCTATCATTTAAAATTGAAGGAGAAATAAAAAGTTTCCCAGACAAAAAACAACTCAAGGAATCCATTACAACCAAACCAATGCTGCAGGAAATGTTAAGGGGCATGGTGTAAACAGATAAAAGTGGGAAAAGAATATAGCAAAAGAGAAATACTGCTTTAAAGAATAAAATGGCAATAAACAACTACATGTCAATAATAACCTTAAATGTAAATGGATTAAATGATCCAATCAAAAGACATAGGGTAGCTGCATGTATAAGAAAACAGGACCCGTACATATGCTGTCTACAAGAGACACACCTTAAAACAAAAGATGCACATAGGTTGAAGGTAAAAGGATAGAAAAAAAAACATTTCATGCAAATGGAAATGAAAAAAAAGCTGGGGTAGCAATACTTATATCAGACAAAATGGACTTTAAAACAAAGAATATAGTAAGAGATAAAGAAGGCCACTACATAATGATAAAGGAAGAAATCCAACAGGAAGATATAACTATTATAAATATCTACGCACATAATATAGGAGCACCTAAATATATAAAGCAGACCTTGATGGATATAAAGAGTGAGATCAACAGCAACACTATAATAGTAGGGGATTTTAATACCCCACTAACATCACTAGATAGATCCTCAAGAAATAAAATTAACAAAGAAACAGCAGACTTAAAGGACACACTAGATCAACTTGATTTAATAGATATCTACAGAACCTTTCACCTTAAAGCAGCAGAATATACATTCTTTCCAAGTGCCCATGTTACATTCTCTAGAATAGACCACATATTAGGGCACAAAAGCAGTCTCAACAGAAATAGGAAGATTGAAATCATATCAAACACTTTCTCTGATCAGAATGGCATGAAACTAGAAATCAACCACAACAGAAAAGCTCAAAAAATTTTAAACACATGGAAACTAAATAGCAGGTTGTTAAATAATGAATGGATTAAGAATGAGATCAAAGAAGAAATAAAAAAAAATTCCTAGAAACAAATAATAATGAGCATACAACAACTCAAAATTTATGGGACACAGCAAAAGCAGTACTGAGAGGGAAGTTCATAGCACTGCAGGCACACTTTAAGAAGCTAGAAAAAGCTCAAATAAACAACTTAACCCTGCATCTAAAAGAACTAGAAAAAGAACAGCAAGTAAAGCCTAAATGTAGTAGAAGGAAGGAAATAATAAAGATCAGAGCAGAAATAAATGACCATAGAGAATAAAGAAACAATACAGAGGATCAATGAAACTAGGAGCTGGTCTTTTGAAAAGGTAAACAAGATTGATGAACCTTTAAGTAGACTCACCAAGAAAAAGAGAGAGAGGACTCAAATAAATAAAATTAGAAATGAGAGGGGAGAAATAACAACTGACACAACAGAAATACAAAGGATTGTAAGAAAATACTATGAAGAACTGTATGCCAAAAAACTAGACAACCTAGATGAAATGGACAAATTCCTTGAAACATACAATCTTCCAAAAATCAATCTGGAAGAATCAGAAAACCTAAACAGACCGATTACACCAAATGAGATAAAAACAGTTATCAAAAAACTCCCAACAAAGAAGAGTCCTGGGCCAGATGGCTTCACAAGTGAATTCTACCAAATATTCAAAGAAGAACTAACTCCTATCGTTCTCAAGCTATTTCAAAAAATTCAAGAGAAAGAAAGACTTCCAAGCTCCTTTAATGAGGCGAGCATAATTCTGATTCCAAAACCAGGCAAAGACAACACAAAGAAAGAAAATTATAGGCCAGTATCCCTGATGAATATAGATGCTAAAATCCTCAACAAAATATTAGCAAACCGGATCCAACAATATATGGAAAAAATCATACACCATGATCAAGTGGGATTTATTCTGGAGAGGCAAGGCTGGTACAATATTCACAAATATATCAATGTTATTCATCACATAAATGAAAGAAAGGAGAAAAACCACATGATAATTTCAATAGATGAAGAAAAAGCATTTGATAAAATCCAGCACCCATTCATGATCCAGCACCCACTCTTAGCAAAGTGAGAATACAGGGAACATACCTCAACATGATAAAAGCCATCTATGACAAACCCACAGCCAACATCATACTCAATGGGAAAAAATTAAAAGCAATCCCCTTAAGATCAGGAACTAGGCAGGGGTGCCCCCTTTCACCACTCTTATTCAACATAGTCCTGGAAGTGCTAGCCACAGCAATCAGACAAGAAGAAGAAATAAAGGGCATTCAAGTGGGAAAAGAAGAAGTAAAGCTATCATTATTTGAAGATGATATGATATTGTATATAGAAAATCCTAAAGTCTTGGTCAAAAAAATACTGGACCTGATAAATGAATTCAGCAAGGTGGCAGGATATAAAATTAATACTCAGAAATCAGAGGCATTTTTATACACCAACGATAAACAGTCAGAAAGAGAAATTAAGGAAACAATCCCCTTCACTATTACAAACAAAAAAATAAAGTACCTAGGAGTACATTTAACTGAGGAGACTAAAGACTTGTACTCGGAAAATTATAAAACATTGATAAAAGAAATCAAGGAAGATACAAACAAGTGGAAGCATATACCATGCTCATGATTAGGAAGAATAAACATCATTAAAATGTCTATATTACCCAAAGCAATCTATAAATTCAATGCAATACCAATTTAAATACCAATGACATACTTTAAAGATATAGATCACATATTCCAAAAATTTATATGGAACCAAAAGAAAACATGAATAGCCTCAGTAATCTTAAAAAAGAAGAATAAAGGGAGAGGTATCACACTTCCTAATATCAAGCTATACTACAAGGCCATTGTACTCAAAACAGCCTGGTACTGGCATAAGAACAGGCACATAGATCAATGGAACAGAACGGAGAACCCAGAAATAAACCCACAGCTCTATGGACAACAGATATTTGACAAAGGAGGTAAGGAAATACAATGGAGTAAAGACAGCCTCTTCAAAAATGGTGTTGGGAAAATTGGAAAGCAACCTGCAAAAAAATGAAACTAGACCACCACCTTATACCATTCACAATAATAAACTCAAAATGGATAAAGGACTTAAATGTAAGCCGTGAAACCATAAGCATCTTAGAAGAAAACATAGGCAGTAAACTCTCCAACATCTCTCGCAGAGATATATTTGCTGATTTATGTCCACGGGCAAGGTAAATAAAAGACAGGATAAACAAATGGGACTATATCAAACTAAAAAGCTTTTGCATAGCCAAAGACAATAAAAACAGAATAAAGAGACAAACTACACAATGGGAGAACATATTTGACAGTACGTCAGATAAGGGGTTAATAACCAAAATTTATAAAGAACTTGTAAATCTCAACACCAGAAAGACAAACAATTCAATCAAAAAACGGGCAAAAGAAATGAATAGACACTTCTCCATAGAGGACATAGAGATGGCCAATAGGCATATGAAAAAATGCTCAACATCATTAATCATTAGAGAAATGCAAATTAAAACTACAATGAGATATCCACCTCACACCGGTTAGAATGGCACTGATCAACAAAACAACACAGAATAAGTGCTGGTGAGGATGTGGAGAAAAGGGAACCCTCCTGCATTGCTGGTGGGAATGCAGACTGGTGCAGCCTCTGTTGAAAACAGTATGGAGATTCCTCAAAAAATTGAAAATCGAACTATCTTTTGACCCAGCCAACCCACTTTTAAGAACATACCCCAAGGACACCATAGAAGGGTTCCAGAAGGAGAAATGCACCCCCATGTTTTTGGCAGCATTGTTCACAATAGCGAAGATCTGGAAACAGCCCAAGTGTCTGTCAGAGGATGAGTGGATTAAAAAGCTTTGGTACATATATACTATGGAATACTACTCAGCCATAAGAAATGATGACATAGGATCATTTACAATAACATGGATGGACCTTGATAACATTATACAGTGTGAAATAAGTAAATCAGAAAAAACTAAGAACTATATAAACCCATGCATAAATGGGACATAAAAATGAGACTCAGAGACAGGGACAAAATTGTGATGGTAACAGGGAGTGGGATGGAGGGGTGGGGAGGGGGCGAGGAAGGAGAGGGAGGGAGTGTCGGGGGAGGGTAGGGGCACAAAGAAAACCAGATAGAAGGTGACGGAGGACGATTTGACTTTGAGTGAGGGGTATGCAGTATAATCGAAGGTCAAAATAATCTGGAGATGTTTTCTCAGAACATATGTACCCTGATTTATCAATGTCACCACATTAAAATTAATAAAAATAAGATTAAAAAGAAAGAATCCTGCCTGCTTACAGCCTTTCCCCGCACATCCAAGGCAACCTATAAGCAAACAAACATATATATCATTATTTACAAACTTATTTGACCAACACCAGATTTGCTAATTGTAGATGCAGGCTGAGCACCTATGGTGCCTGGTACTGGAATGAGCTCTGGAGAAGGAGACCACATGGGTTCCTGAGTTGCAGTTTGCCCTGGAAGTTGAACATTGGCAGCAGCAGTTGTTGGAGAAACAACTGTGGGTTCAGCTTCAGGTCGAGAGCCAGCAGCTTCAAGAACATAACATGGAGCCCTGACAGTGAAGTGGCTCTGAGTCAGTGGGAACAGGTGTTTCCAACTCCTCTTCTGAGGATGAGGAGGCTTGGGCTGAAGCTGCCGTCCCCAGACTCCAGAAGGTAAAAGTGCAGTAGCAAAAAGTACCTACTAAGCGCCTGGTAGGTTTGCTGTGATTATGTGGCATAGGGGTGGATGACATCATGTTCTCTGGAGCAGAGGTGGAGATGTTGGCCACTGTTGCCACGAGCTCCTCCTTGGTGCAGCGTCTTCAGAGCTGCCATGATGGCAGTGGTGACGGGCGAGGCCTGAGACCCTATTTGAACCTAGTTGACTGTAATGGACCTTCACCTTGGTTATTTGCACAGACCACTGGGCTGTCTATCATAGACTGATTGTTAGACTGTGACCAGAGGGGAGCACTGGCTCCCTTGTTGGATCGACATTCTGCTTTTGGAAAATATGAGAGACCCTGATGGGGGGGGGCAGCTTTGGTGGAAGCCCTCTGGCACCGGAATGCACCAAGGACACTTTAAGGTTTCCATGGACACATCCCTGAGGCCCTCCCACCTACTGTGGAGTAGGGGGCTAGAGATGGGCCTCCGGTTTGTGCTTTGGGCAAAGTGCCCAGAGAGACATTGTGAAGGGCACATTTGTAATTGTTGAAACTGTATAACTTGTGCTTTACTATAGTTTATTTATGCAGTGTACCTCACTCCTTGCACAGGAATACCTGTGGTGTAGATTGTAAAGTGAGCAAAAGAGGTGGAATGTTGGGCAAATAAGTTTGTAAAATATGTTTTTTAGGTTTATTCACTTATATTTTGCACTGGCCTGGGTGGTGCTATGTATATGTAGTCTGTTAAAGACTGCAGTGCTTGCCCTCAGGGTGACAGATTGAAAATTGCAGATTCCCTTCCTGCTAGGGAGAGGCCATTGTATTGCTAATATTTTCTAGAGAAGGGATTTTTTCCCAGCCTGGGTTTTGCAGGAACAGAAGAAGGAGGGCAGATGTGGAACTGGAGCTGAGGGGCTTTGGGAGCTCTGAATAAGAGGGAAGCAGTCTTAACAGCCTGTTTGCGAATCTGCCAGTATAAGACTTTAATAAAGAAAATGGCCCACAATATTTTGGCTCCACTGTTTCTTCACCATCTGCCCAAATCCAATGAGAGCCTACATGTCCATGACAGTGGTGTCCACTGGCCATACAGAATGGTAAAGCCATCTCTGAGGCCAAGACATTTTAATAGAAGGATATTAAAAGTAAAGTTTTGGAAGCGGTAAAGGAGAGCTAGGTAAAACTTATTCCGAGGAATACCATCACCTGTCCCCTCACAGGATGCATATTGGCAATAGCTTTCTCTCCAGAGAACTTCTTGAGGGAAACCTCTTTGTCCTTGGAAGATAATAGAAGTTCTCCTTCAGGAGACAAAGAAGAGGTAGGCTGTTTATCATGAAACACATTAGCATAGTAAAAGCATTATAAAAGAGGAAGGCATTGGAAGATGGAGAAGGGAACCTCATCCACATTGAAAAAGTAAGAGAAAGAAGGGAGTTCAAAGAAACAGAAGTGTGAAAGTTTGAGAAAGCATATGCAATCAAAAGATTGCAGACAAGATCAGATTAAATGACCGCAGGGTTCTAAATAGAATGTTGGTCTCAGGTTGTTTCAGTGCCAATATATATATATGAGAAAGATTTTTGGATAATTGACTTTCAAGTCTTCTTCTCACCTTATCTTGACTAAGAAAAACACAATAAAAACAAAACTTCATCTTCATTTCACTGTAAGAATTATGCTTGATGCTAGAATGTGGATAAAACTGATAGGGCAGGCACAAGGCTGACATAATCAACAGTCAAAGCATGCCGGACTGATACAGGAGGCGGAAAATGCTTTAACTGCATGGATGCATGATCAGATACAACAAATTCAAATGCCTCTGAGTCAAGTATTTAGGCAAAGGCATTCTCTTTTCAAATTTCTTAAAAACAGGCATGGTGAAGTATAAGAAGAGGATGTTTTCTTCATGAGATTTGCTTCAGGAAAAGAATAGATAACTTCAGAATTGAAAGAAAGCTGCATATATGACACAGTTGACACCTTTCTCATTTATACAACTTACAAAGATCATCTTGTGATCTTTGTCCCATAGAAATTAAGTAATAAATTAAGAGTTGCATATTTTTTTTCTATAGAAACATTCAATGTGAGAATAGTTAACAGAATCTGTGGTGATTAGCCAAAGGTAAAGAAAAACACGATTGCTGCCTTAAAATACTGTCGTGTAGAGCTGTGGAGAATAGATTAAGTCTAATTCTGTCCTTTTTTCAAAAAGCCAATGAGGCCTAATAAATGGAATTACAGAAAGTCTGGTAAGACAACAAAAATCTAAAAATTATTACTGTACTATATTGGAAAGGACTACTTTTCATGCTGCTTGCTCATGACTGGCAGGGTTAAGCAGAGGCTGGATGTCTACCTATCAGGCATAGTATAGAGGGGAATTCCGCACTGCTCATAAATTGTGCTTGGGAACTCTTACAAACCCTTCCAACTCTTAGATTAAAAACAATTTCTGGCCCTCACCAGATAGCTCATTTGATTAGAACATCAGCCTGATATGCCAAGTTTGTGGGTTCAATCTTGTGAGAAAAGAACATACAAGAACAGATTGATATATTTTTCTCTTTCTCTCTCCTTTCTCTCTAAAATTAATAAATAAAATTTTTAAATCAACCAATGAGTGCATAAATAATTGGAACAACAAATCAATGTCTCTCTCTCAGATCAATAAACTTTAAAAAATTAAAAAGAAATTATTTGTTAATTTGGGCAGTGTGGGGGTAAATCACAGAGTTCTTTGAAATTTTGCAAACATTTATACATGTATTATTATTATTATCATTGTTATTATTTTACTTCTTCTCACATCACATAATGACAAAGATACTTCCATCTTTAAAACAGTGCATATCACACAGACCTTTCAATTAAAGCTTATATCTCCTTTATGCTTTTTTTTTTCTTTATGTTTTAATGTTGTTCTTTGAGTATAATGTGGCACTGCTGTCCCCTCCTCAGTGGGACATAGTCTATTTTTTGTTTCCTTTTAAGTAGAAATAACATTTTTTTGGAAGGAGAGACAGGAAGGGGAAAAAAGAGGAAGAGAGACAGAGAGAGAAGCATCAAGTCATTGCTTCACTTTAGTTGTGCATTGATTGCTTCTTGCATGTGCCTTGACCAATATTTGGATGGGTGATCTGGGACTGAAGTTGAACCAGCGACCCCTTGCTCAATCTCTCTACCTGCACTCAAACCTATGAGCCCATCCTCTAGCTGGTGACTTTGGTGTTTCAAACTGGGGACCCCAATGTTCTAGGTTGTGGATGATGCTCTATCCATTGCACCACTACTGATCAGGCAACAAATTATTTTGAGTTATTCATTTTCTCTGCCTAAATACTCTCTATGCCTTCCATATATTTAAGAAACTGACTTGAGTTACTGGTGAAGTCTGTTACTTCTCTAGTACACTGAACTGGACACACACTGTCCAATGTAAATTCTAGTTAACTTTCTGAGTGCATTTTGCTTTTGCCTCATGGCATGCATCTGTTTTATTAATTGAATTTGATTGATACCTTACAGACAGAATCTATTTTTTAATGATCATTGACATTTCCCACAAAAAAGTAGAATAGTAAAATATTATACAAACATGGAAAGATAGTCTATATACAATAGAGACAGTATCATAAAATTGTGGTTTATTGTCTAGGTTCTATAGTCAGACAGACCTGATTTAGATTTAAATCTCAATTTCATTACTTATTAACTCTGTGATCTTGGACTAATTATTTAACTGTTCAGTGTTCTCACCAATAAAATGGAATAATAAAATAACCTGTCTCAATATTTTATTATGAGTAATGAATGAGATAATATATGTAAACCCAAACTTTTGACTCATTATTACTGTGATTTCATAACTGTGAGACTGCAAGTGTTTTATACTACATAACAACATGAAATATTTAATTCAATTTGAAGATAAATGTAAGAATAACCTTTAATAAATATATTTTTAAATATATTAATCAATCTTTTATATATAATTTCTGACTCTGTTCTACTAAAGAAAGCAGTGAATAGGTACAGCAATAGCACATTTCATTTAGGTGTATCTAAACTGTCCTGGAAGTAATAAAATGCAATATAAAACATCATCTGTTGTATTATGTAAATCACAAGAGTTTATTAAAATTAATGCACTGAGTTTGTGAAACAAAGTTTACATGTTAGAAAATGTCTGATTGTTGACTTCTTAGTTGAAAAGCATTGCCCAATAACAATAACATTTTCCTACTAAAGAAGAAAAAATGAACTTTGATTTGCTGTTAGATACCCAAACTATGATTTTTTGATTAACATAATCTTTCATAACACTTGGAAAAGAAAAATTTGTATGATTTCTCACTCTCCTTGTATTGTCAAAGAAAATGCTGTTCTGAAAACTGCAAATTATCTACATTAACAATTATGAATCATTTGACAGTAGAACAAACACTATTATTGAAAAACCTAACTTGGACAAGGCATAAATTGGGTCACATCCAACCAAGTCATATTGAAGTTGTGTGATTTAACTCAATTTATTAGTGTTTCTTCTCTTTTACACACAACCTATAAAAATTAAACAAAACATACACAATGGGCTGTGTATTGTTACCTGCAGAATTTGATGTTAAATGACATAGAAGAAAACCAGTTTTGTCACACTTGCCCATTATTTTTCTTTCAATGAGGTGTGGAAGAAATAGACCTCCTTAAAAACATTTTGTTCTTCCCTTTTTAAAGATTACATGATAAAAATTTGATAGAGCTTCGAAAATGGAACACATATCTAAACTGGAGAAGAAATCCTGTGAATTTTGAAAACCCAAGTACAATTAAGAAACCTATGCATATATTAGAATTTTTTCCTGAGCTTGTGTACTTTTAAATTTTTATCAGCTGCTGAGATCGAGAGATGTTATGTATTTTCTATATGCAGGCCTATCTTCTTATTAGGCATAGTGCCTAGGGCCCGTACACTTTTAGGGGCCTACAAAAATGTTTTCATTTTGATTTCTTTTAATATCAGAAGAAAAAATAAATGTAATGATATTGTAAATATATTAATAATAACAATTAATATATAAATATTTATGTTTATTTCACTGCAGTGAAAATATAAATTTAAATTTCTTTTTGGAGGAAAGGAACACAAAAGAAAGTGTTTATGGCCCTCAGAAGTCATAATATGACCTTGTGTGTACTTTAGGGGGTAGTGAGAGGCAGAATAATGCCACCTCAAGAAATATCTATGTCTTAATCCCTAAAACCTGTGAATGTTATTTTATATGGCAGGAAAGGACATTGCAGATATAATTAAAAATCTTGAGGTGGGAAGACTATCTTGGATTATCTGGGGAAACCTTTGTTTTATTTATTGATTTATTTATTTATCTGAATTGAGAAGCAGGGAGGCAGAGAGACAGACTCCTGCATGTGCCGGACAGGGATCCACCCGGCATGCCCACTAGGGGGCGATGCTCTGCCCATCTGAGGTGTTGCACTGTTGCCTCAGGAGCCATTCTAGAGCCTGAGGTGGAAGCCATGGAACCATCCTCAGTGCCTGAGCTAAGTTTGCTCGAATGGAGCCTTGGCTACGGGAGAGGAAGAGAGAGATAGAGAGAAAGGAAAGGAAGAAAGAGAGGAGGGAAGGGTGGAGAAGCAGATGGGCACTTCTCCTGTGTTCCCTGACCTGGAATCGAACCTGAGACTTCCACATGCCAGGCTGACACTCTACTGGAAAACTTTAATGTAATCACATGTATCCTTACAAGAGGAAACAGAGAAAAATCTGATACACAGAAGAAGAGAAGGCAATGTGACCATGGAGGGAGAAATTGGAGTTATGCGACCCGACCACAAGCCAAGGAATACAAGCAACTACCAGAAATTGGAAGAAGCAGAGAATGGCTATTCCTTCAGAGCCTGTGGATGGAGCATGGACTTACCAACACCTTAATTTAGGCCTATTGATATTGTTCCACAATTTCTGCCTCTCCAAATGTAAGAGAACAAAAGTTTGTTGTTTTAAGTAACCAAGTTTGTACTAATTTGCTACAGCAGCCATAAAAATCTAATATAAAAGGTGTTGAACTTTAATTTAAATGTGTTTATTTTTTAGATAAACTTTTCCATTTGTACCAAAAAACAAAATAAATGGAATAAAAGATAAGTAACATTGTTGAATTATCCATTTATATTATTTAAATTAAAAAAATTATTATGTTTGAAATTAATATGAATTATGGTTAAATGAGTAAACAGCACATGTATTTTGTTCATGTAAATTAATCAATGATAAAATTTTATCTAAAATTAACAGAAACTCAAAAATATGATTTATATCAGTATATGTTATACCTGCAATTTTTAGTCAAAAACACCTTTTTTAAATTTTTTATGTTTTTAGTGACAGAGGAAGGAGAAGAGAGAGAGTGAGGGAAAGGAATATCAATCTGTTCCTGTCTGTGCCCTGACTGAGGATTAAACCATTAACCTCTGTACTTTCGGATGATGCTCTAACCAACCAAGTTTCCTGGCCAGAGCCAAAAAGACTTTATAAAAAACTTAAGTTTAACCCAGAAATCACTCATAATCGCAAACACTCAATATTTACTTCATTATCCTTTTCCATGCTTGAAAAAAAATATTTCTTCTTATTACAGGAGGAATGGAAGGGTACAAATTTTCTGAGCTGCTGAAGTCTGTGATTGAAATTAAGTTTTATGACACTGCTTACAGAAATAAGAAGGGTAAATGTCAATGCACTATAAAAAGCAAAACGCAAGGAATGGATTGTTAAATTGACAGTGTCAAGTGATCTCCAGAAAAAGCATCTACTAAGAGTGATATGTCAAAGAAGTAGTTTTAATATGTTGTAACAAATCTGTTACTGTAAGCTCTGCATTCAACAATATATTAGCTTTAAGGTTTAATGTCTTTGAATTTCAATGGTTTCCAGTGAGACTGATCTGCTTAAAGGCTGAATGACTTGGAAAATACCTGTCCCTTTGCTCATCTTTAAATAAAGAGACATGTAAGCTAGAGTTCATCAAGAAGTGAGGAAATAGTGTCCATGTTTTTCTAACGTAATCTAGTCAATTTTCCTTTCCAAATTCACAGAACTCAATGATCCATATTGATATAAACATTCTCCAAAGTTACTCACTTAAAAAGTAATTCATTGCAGAAGGATGCTTTCTAATTTACAATACTTCCTGGTAGGTTTTTATCATTAATTTCTTCCTCTTCAAATGAAAACTAAGCATGTCTCCAGTGTGACTTAAACTACTTTACAACCAAGTTATATGAATACCTTTGCCTATGATATATATGGAGACAGAAATAGTTATTGCTATATGTTCTAAGCAATATGTTGGACTTCAAAATTCATCATGTCTTATTATTCTATGACCCTGTGGTCAAAGACTATCATTCTTGTTCACCATTTTACTTACAGTGCCTAACACAGTGTGTGGCTTTCTTGAATGGGACTCAATGAATGAATGAAAGAAAAAGGAAAGAAGGAAGGAAGGAAGGAAGGAAGGAAGGAAGGAAGGAAGGAAGGAAGGAAGGAAGGAAGGAAGGAAGAAAATAAAGAAAATATTAGTGAAATAACCTCTACATCATCTAGTAGCTGTGGATGTTTTGGTGAAAAAAATGTGGCAAGTTAAAAAACTGCACATCACCTATACACAGGTAGAAAAATTGCCTCCCTAGTCAGTCTGATTTTGGAAGTACAGCCTCATATTTCCTACCTGGTTCACTTTAGTGCTAGCAATCCCACCATTAGATAATCATTCTTTTAGGATAAATAGTTTACATTTTCCAATGTTGTCTTTTGAAATCCAGACACCCCGAGGGAAGATATCAATTTACTTTACTCTTAACACAACTACAATAGTTTGTTTATAGACTCAGCATCACTTAGGGTTAAGTACAGGACTTTGCACTTAAATCTGGGTTGTAATCCTGTTCTTTCATGTAGGACTATTGAATATAAGCCAAATTAACTTACTGAACTTCAGTTACTTTATCTGTAAAATGAAGAAGAAAATATTTTCCCAGGATTATGAAAATTAAATGAGGCATTGTATGCAAATATTATACATGGAACTTGATGCTTAACACTGAAATGCTCAATAAACCATAACCCCAATTGTTATTATAATAGTCTCCAACAAGTTGTCCCTTTGAAAATGGAGCAGGATGAGGATTAAAGGCTGCTCTTAGGGAAGGATTCTGTGTCTTGAGAGGCAGAAATTAGAACTGAGAGTCTGGAATGGTGGGTTCTGAAAAGAAGAGCAAGAAAGAACCAAAGACCCTGACTGGTGGTGGCACAGTGGATAAAGTATTGACCCAGGACACTAAGGTCTCTGGTTAAAATAATGAGGTCACTGGCTCTGAGCAAGGGTTTTTCAGTACAGGGTCACTGGCTTGAAAGGGGAATCATCCACATGATCCCAAAGCTTGGCAACTTGACTCCAAAGGTCGCTGGCATGAAAAGCCCAAGATCACTGGCTTGAACAAGGAGACACTGGCATGACCCACTCAAGGCACATAGGAGAAGCTCAATGTATAACTAAACTGAAAGTAACTATGAGTTGATGCTTCTCACCTTCTCTCTCCCTTCTTGTCTCTCTCTTCTTTAAAAGAAGGAGGAGGAGGAGGAAGAAGAAGAGGAAGAGGAGGAAGAGGAGGAGGGAGAGACTTAAACAAAAACAAAAACCAAAAAACAAAGAAGGAGCCAAAGAAAACCTCTCTGGCCTGGCAATGTTACTTGAAGTCTCTCTTGTCCATTGCAGGCCATTAGTTATTGGGGATAAGATTGTCTTAGATTTCCCATCTGAGGCATCAGTTGTTTTGTAGAGGTTTATTTTGTTTCGTTTATATCCTGCCCTTCCCACAGAAGATCTCTTTATCCAGTACAGATAATACTATGGGGGAAAAAGAGTATATGGTTGAGGTCTGGAAATTGTTAACAATATAAAAGATGCCTTCTGACACTGGTGAGGGCCAAGATTCCTACTTCTGTCACTGGTATTATCATTCTACCTTTCCATTTGTACCATATACTTATATATTCTGGTTTTCTATAATCGCTACTAGATTTTATGGTACTTTAAGATAAAGAACATGCCTTATCTATCTCTATATCCTATATGACTAGCACAGAAACTGGAAGATATTTGGTGCTCAATTAAATTTTGATAAATTAAAGCAAATATAAAATGTAATGCTATTCAGCAAAAACTGATAAAAAAGCAACAACACAAAGCTGCTTAAGTAAATTCTGTCTTGATGTCTCCTGATTTCAAAGGGTGGAGGATCGATGTTATTTCTGAGAGCATGAAAAGAACTTCTATCTTTATCAACTTGGGCTGCTAAAACAAATACCACAGACTGGGTAGGCTAAATCAGTGTTTTCCAGATACCAGCCCATGAAAGAGTTAACCACCCAAATGGTTCACTCTATAATCTTCATACAACACCAGGGTGGTCAACTCTTTTGCAGAAGGGCACCGTTCCACTGACCAACAGTTGAAAAACACTGGGTTAAACCACAAACATTTGTTTCCTCAGTTTTTGGAGGCTGGGAAGTCTACCATGAAGGTGGTGAGAGTATAAATGTTTGGTGACAGCTAAGTTCCAGCTTGCCATGGCACCATCTTCATGTGTCCTCACACAGCAGAGAGAAATAGAAAGAAAGAGAAATCTGGTTTTTTAATCCCATTATGAGGGCTCTACTGTAATGATCTCATCTAAACCTAATGACTTCCAAAGGTCCCACCTTCAAATATCATCACATTGGGGATTTCAGCTTCAACATATGAATTGGGGGGCATATTTCAGTCCATAGCAACCCTGTTGTGAGACCATTTTATCACATGTTATGATCCCATGTGATGAACGACAAAGACAACATCATAAGGTGTTGGTCTCTACATGGACATTTGTGCTTGTTTGAATGTGCTCACTGCCTGCATTTTCGAGCAGAACACAACACTAGGTAGATAGCTTCCTTACTGTGCTTGTTTATGAAACAAGCACTTTGTTCACTTAGAATTTAATATTCTTTTTTTATTAATTTTAATGGGTGACATTGATAAATCAGGGTACATAGGTTCAGAGAAAAAATCTCCAGATCATTTTGACATTTGATTATGCTGCATTCCTATAACCCAAAGTCCAATTGTCTTCTGTCACCTTCTAACTGGTTTTCTTTATGCCCATCCCCTCCCCCCAAACCCCTCTCTCTCCTCCCCCCCATAACCACCACACTCTTGTCCATGCCTCTGAGTCTCATTTTTATGTCCCACCTATGTATGAGATCATATAGTTCTTAGTTTTTTCTGATTTACTTATTTCGCTCCATATAATGTTTCAAGGTCCATCCATGTTATTGTAAATGATCCGATGTCATCATTTCTTATGGCTGAGTAGTATTCCATAGTATATATGTACCAAAGCTTTTTAATCCTCTTGTCCACTGACAGACACTTGGGCTGTTTCCAGATCTTTGCTATTGTGAACAACTTTGTTCACTTAGAATTTAATATTCTTAATGTGCACTTTGATTCTTTATACCTTTATCTTTGCTCTGAATTTCATGAGAGTTTCCTTCTTTGGGAAACAACAGCTTTTCAGTGGATACCATTTCTGCTATACCTGGGATATTCTATTTAACCTTGTTCAAGTGCTGCTTTTTTTTTTCTTTCAAATAATCTATTTGACTTAGAGACTTTTTTATTAATCAAGTATTTTGCTCATTTTTAAAATCTCTTGTGGAGGTATGGATTCATTTATTCTTTTTCTGCCTCCCTTCTAGTATGTTTGAATTAATCTTGTTCACACATGCTAAGCATTTGTCTTAGTGGTACTTTTCCAAAATCTCCTTTTTCATTAGTCTATAGAGTGAAGGTCTTCGATAATGAGAAGAGGCTGAACATTCATATAGTCTTGTATTTTTGAAGTACTCATTTTTTTTATTTAATAGCAAGCTTAATGTAATGGGAACAGAGTTATTAGTAAGACTAAATATTTCAGATAATAGAGATGAGTCCAGATAATGCATGCATGTTATCATCAGACTTTGGTGTTTATCTTGTTTTTCCATGCAAATCTGTCCAATTCTCCTGGTAGAGATCTGAGACCTGCAATATTTTGCACAGCAATTCTCAATAACCCTTATTACTACTATATGAAAATCTGAACACTTTGCATTCAGGTATTAAAAAGTATTTTTTATTTTATTAGTTATATTAGCCGTACATTGCCTTGCTTCTATGGTGAGTAGCACAAGTCAGAGTGGGAAACAAAATCCTAAATTATTTTTTTAAAAACCCAGTGTCATTTAAAAATGTTTAAAATTAAATAAAAAATCTCAGCAAGATATTTTCAAAGAAACTCCAAGGTATGCTACAGAGTCATAGATGATCAGAGCTGCTCTTATAGGTGTGGAAATTAAGGCCTAGAGAAGTAAGGTGATTGGATTCACGTCAGCCAGTGAGTAAGTTGCCAATCTAGCATATTTTTAATAGGCCTTTAGACTTCAAGTCCAGGGTTCCTTTAACATTGTAGAACATGTGACATGTGCATTGATACAGGGCCCAGTGTGCAAAAGGCAACCACACTTGATGTAATATTTTACCATTACTGGCTTCAAATTCTTAATACTTTTTGATAAAAAAGTTCCCACACTGTCATTAATATCACATCAAAACTCTACATTTTAATAAAATTTGTGTTTATAATGTTTTAACTGTCAAAATTATTTACCACAGTTTTTTGTTCAATAATATCCAGGCAGTTCCCTAAGAGTAGAGATACCATATGACCCAACAATCCCCCTACTGTGCATCTACTTGAAAAATTTGAAAATATAGGTACACAAAGACACATGCATTCTCATGTTCATTGCAGCATTATTCACAGTGGCCAAGTCATGGAAACATCCAAAGTGTCCTTAGATAAAAGATTGGATAAAAAAGATGTGGTACATATACTCTATGAATACTACTCAGCCATTAGAAATGATGACATATTGCCATTCACAACAACATGGAAGGACCTTGAGAACATTATGCCAAGTGAAATAAGTAAATCAGAAAAAGCTAAGAGCTATATGATTTCATACATAGGTGGGATACAAAAATGAGACTCACAGACATAGACAAAAGTGAAGTGGTTACCAAAGGAGGAGGGAAGGGTTGAGGGGATTGGATAAATATATGGAGACAAAAAATAATTTGACCTTGAGTGATGGGCACACAACACAGTCAACAGTTAAATGCTATAGGGATGTTTACCTGAAACCTAGGTATTCTTATTGACCAATGTCACTCCATTATATTTAATTTCTAAATTAAAAAAAATGAATATCTAGTTCATTGCCCTTAAAATTTAGAGTGTTGTGTGCCATTTGGAAATGGGTTAGGTCCCTCAGAAATGATTGGGAGCTTCCTTATGGAGGGAAATAGGAAAGAACGGGAAATACATGGAAAATCTATTGTGTTCCAGGCTCTAGGCTAAGCACTTTACCCACATAATTTCTTCTAACCTACAAGAACACTGATCATAGCAGCTCTCAAGCCTTCCCCATTGAGGGAATTTTGTCCTTGCACCAGAGCACTTTCAATGCCTGCTGCCTGTTGCAAGTAGGCATCCAGGCTCCCACTCTGTGTTTTTTTCTAAGGCAATCTTGCAGTTGTCACCTTGATGTCAGGCAGCACCCAGTGAGGCCAAGGGAGATCTCTTCTAGGCAATAATATTGGCGTCCAGGTTCTTGTCACTACACAAGAAATAATGAAAGGAAGAGACAGAAAGATTTAGCAAAACACTGTAGATTTATTTAAGCAAAAAATAAGTCAGAGCAAGAAACCTAGGCGAATGAGATGCCCTGATAGGTTCTGGGTAGAAAGTTTTTATTAAATGTAGGCAGAGAATGATAGGGTGGTCCTCAACTTCTGATGCTGATGGGGTGAGTGCCTGGTCTTCCTCTCCAAACATTTTCTTTTATGGTACCCTTGAAACTGTCATGGAGATTGGGGGGTGGGACCGAGTGGTCCCAAAACAATAATGAAAGTTTATTATAATTATATTATAATGACCCTGGTTGACACTAATTTTTGTATCAACTACTGGAAATTGGAAAGGGGGAAGCTAGGGAACAGGTGGTCAGTAAAAGTCACAGCCAGAACAGAAAGGGGGAAGGCTAGAGCTTGAGACCTTTGTTTCCCATAACTTTCCTTCCTCACCCTCTCTAGGTGATTATTCCTTCCACCTAAGATGATCTACATACAATGATAGCTGGCTTAATTTTGATGCCATGACAGGCCTAATGAATCAGAATCTTCATATGTCCCAGGCTTGTCAGAGATTTTGTAATAGTTCCTCTATTAAGTTTGACATGCCTTCCTGGTTGAGAACCATAGGTAGAGCTTAATGCTTTCACTTTGTAAATGAGGGAAAGGGCTAAAATGAGTTAAATTATTTGTATAAGTTCAGTCAACTTCTCAGTAGAAGAGTTAGAATTTAAATGTTGATTGACTAACTCCCAATCTGATTCCTTTTCAAAATATTGTGTTGTCTTCTTGGCTATCTTGTTTTTCACCACTCTGGTAATATGTACACCACAGGAAAAGACTCACCTTCTCTATATATTAGGACAGTGCTTCTCAATCTTCATTGTATATACAAATCACCTGGGAGTATTTTCACATTATACATTCTGATTCTGTAAGTTTGAATTAGAGTCTGCAAGTCTGCATTTCTAACAATCTCCTAAATTATGCTAATTCTTCTGGCCCATAGATTATATTTTCAATAACTAGTTATTAATGAAGTCTGCAAAGCGTGGCTTAAGTAGGCCAAACTCTGATGTGAAACTTTAAATATGTTGCATTGTCAATAATTATAATTACTAACATTTACTGAGAAATCTGTTAAATATTTTACGCATATTATATAACTTAATCCTTCCAAAAATTCTATGTAGTAGGTACTACATTGGCCTTTATTTTACAGATGAGGATATTGAAGCTCATGAAGAATTAAGCCATTTTCCCAAAGTTACACACTAGTAACAGCTAAGATGCAAACTGTATTTTCAGAGTTCAACCTTGGACCCACAAAATAGAATGGTGAAAGGAAGGAGGAAGAAGGAAGAGAAGTCAGAGGAAAAAACTAGTATTTACTAAGAATCTGGTGTACCAGTGACAGTACTAGACCACTTTCCACATTATCTCATTAACTCTTCAAAATTGCTGTGGAAGCTGGTATTATTATCCTCCTTCTAAAGATGAGAAGAACAGTCAAAGATATGAAGAACACACTCTCATAAAGTTAGTAAATAGTGGTGCTGAGAATTGAACAGAAAATTTATATTAAATTCATTAAATGATTTGGCTTCTTACTGGAATCAGTTGAGTGAAAGTTGCATTTATATCTCTTAGAAAGTAAACCAAGAGCTTTAATGAGGGTCCAAAAGGTCCCTATAGTGTTATTGGCTTCTTTTTTACTTCTTTGAAGAATATTATTAAGGTATTACTTCTCTCTAAGAGGATCTACAATGATGCAGTAAACGTTATTACTACTCACCAATATACTGTACTTTTCTCTGAAGAATTGTAAAACTATATTTCACAGCTCCCACAAAAAGTGGAGTCATGTGGCTCTTTGTGGTTAAAGGGCTGATCAGATATGGTATGTGCTACTACTGGCTTGAAACACTGATAGCGTAGTACATAATCTCAGCTCTCATTTCTTTCCTTTGATAATTCTGGAAACTTTTGTTAAAATGGTTGAGTCAAATTATTGCAGGAGCTCAGTCTAATTAATGTAAAAATTACTCTGACACACACTAAATTTTTTTTAAAAACTTATTTACTTATTTTAGAGAAAGGAAGGAAAGAGAGACAGAAACACTGATCTGTTCCTGTATGTTCCCTAACCAAAGACTGAATCTGCAACTTCATGTCCTAGTACAATGCTCTAACCAACTGAGCTATCCAGCCAGAGCCATACCGGATTTTGTGGGAATGAGAAATAAAGATTTTTTGTGATAGGTTATTAAGACATAGTTATTTGTTACTGCAGCATCAACCTATTCTATTTTGATTAATATAGGTGGCATCATAGCCTGCAAAATGAGCAACATCAGTATATGATTCTAATTATTGCCACATTTGACATCTACAATTATTTCCTTTGTTAAGAATAAAAGAAAATGTATCCAGCTGTTACAAACATAGACAACTATTTCTGTGTACAATGAGCCTAGCTTAGGTCAGAAAACCTCCAAAGAACACACAACAATGACAAAGTACACATTAATTTCCTTTTATTTTTGGATGTGATAGCATACCAAAACTATGACACTTCTAATGTGACATAGTTCTAACCAATGAAAACTGAAAGAATATATGTGTATATTTTTAAAATTTCTTTATTTTTATGGAACTTTTATAGAAAAGATTACTATCCATTCTCTGAATTTATAAAGTCTACTGAATATAACTCTGATTTAGGTAATGTCTAGGTCCTCATAACGAACACCCATATTCTATCATCTCAATTATATGATCATACTCCTAGGAGTTATTAAGCTGTATAGCAGTTATTGTTAGGTATTAACAAGGTAAAAGTATAAGTGTGTGTGCATGCACATGTATACAGCATATGCATACATAAACATACTGTAAAAATACCTGTATTATATAACTTCAACGTTTTTCCAATTACTTTAGAAATTTTGTTAAAATTACATTCAAATAATCATTGTGATGAGTTATGAAATGTATATGTGTATCTATAGAGTGTGTATGTATGTGTGTACATTTTTTTTCATTTAGAAAATTGTATTAAAACATTTTATCCAAATTATGTTATTAACCTTGGGATGGAATGAAATGTCACTATCAGAAAATATTACAATGGTCTGGCTTTTCATATTTTATGTTGGTTCAAATTAAAGAAAACTTAGTTCATAAAAAAGATATAAAAAATAAAGAACATGTTGTTTATACCTCTCCAAATCTAAGTAAAAAAATGCAAAAAATAAAATAATGTATTAAAATACTTAAGGTATACTTTTGTTTTACTTTCATTACTGAATATAATGTGATACAATGCCATAATGCTTCCTACATGTAGAAGAGTTTGTGAATGGAAACTTGAAGCAGCAACATAGATCTTTTTTTAAAAAAAATAGCTCAATTTGAAAAGACAAGGGGGTAAAGAAGAAAGACAAGGACATAGCCAAGACTTGAATTTGCCTCAGCACAAAAGCTTTTCTAGTATTTCGCTTTAAGATTGCTCGTTACATGCCAACCAAAAGAAGCTATATATACTTAGAGAGATTGGGTGCTCTGGAAAAGGCTGAACTGGATTGTGATTTAGAAAAAGCAAAACAGCAACAACAAAAAAATACAGGCAGTGTTTCTGTCAAATCTATTGATTCTATAATTGAAGATTTTTGATCTTATATTTTGAAGTGGGACATGAAGAAATAGGCAGCTAATATATTTGTCTCCATCAAGAACTGGAACTGGATAGCACCACTTATATCTCTCAGTATAGACTGCATCTAGCATTTATGTTCTATGCATATTAATGCCATAAAATAATTCTTGTTTTGTGAACCCCTTTTTAAAACTCAAATGTTGATGTCTTAAATGGAAGTTATTTGCTAAACAAAACTTCAATAGGGGAAAAAGAATCTTGGTGCTGTAGTCTCCCATATCCATGGAGGGTACATGCAAATCCCCTACTGAATACCTGAAGCCACAGGTAATACTGAATTCTACGTATAGGATTTATTTTTCTATACATTTTTATGATAAACTTTAATTTATAAATTAGCCACAATAAGAGATTAACAGCAATTGCTAACAATAAAATAGAAAAGTTTTAACATATACTGTAAAGAAATGTATGTGGATACAGTCTCTCTGCTGACTAATCTGATAACTGAGATGGCTACCACGTGACTAAGGAGCATATACAAGTGAATAGACTGGACAAGGACATGATTCACGTTCCATGAGAGAAAGAGCAGGCCTGCATGAGGTTTCAACGTGCCACTCAGTATGGCTTGCAATTTAAAACTTACACATTTTTTATTTTTGGTATTTTCCATTTAATATTTTAAGGTTCTATTTAATATTTAAAGCTGCGGGTAACTGAAACCACAGAAAGTAAAACCACAGATGAAGGAAGGACTGCTATAGTCTTTTATACAGTGGAAGTACCTTCAGTGCTTGACACTATATCTGGTATTCCATAGTAATATAGACTTGGTGGCTTATAAACAATAGAAACTTACTTCTCACAGTTCTAAAGGCTGGAGTGTCCAACATCAAGGTAACAGAATATTCTACTTCTGGTGAGGTTTGGTGTATAGGAGTAAGAGATGGCTATCATCGTTTTTCTTTACCCTCACATGGCGGAAGGGGCAAGGAAATTCTCAGAGGGGTCTTTATAAGAGCACTAATGCCATTCGTGAGAGTTCTAGTCTCATGACTTAATCACCTCCCAATGATCCACTTCCAAATACCATCACACTAGAGATTAAATTTCAACATATGAATTTTGGATAGACACAAACATTTGCTCTACAGCAAGCCCAATCTCAATATATACTGTTATAGCAAAGCTAAATTGACATCTTTGTGATACTGTTGTATATTAGCACTAGAAAACTAATCCTCTTCTGTTCTTTTTAAATTTAATTTTGAAAGAGAGAGAGATAAAGAGAGAGAGGAAGGGACAGAGTGGGTGAGAGGCATTAACTTTTAGTTGCTTTCACTTTTGCTGTGCATTCAGTTTTTTGTTTGTTCCTTGATTTGTGGCTATGCCAGTGACCCCTTGCACAAGGCAGGGATATTGAGCATGGCCTTTGGGTTCAAGATGGTGAGCTTTGAGATCACGTGAACCCTCACTCAAGCCAGTGACTCCCAAGTTGATGAGACCATGCTCAGAGCCAGCAACATCGGAGTTTTGAACCTGAGACCTCAGTGACCCTACTGAGCCACCACTGTCAGGTCCCTTCCGTCTTATTTTGCTAGACCTATGGTATTATAGAATTTGTCAACTTCCTCAAACCCTGAGACTTGAGACTTGAATTACTTTTGTGTGTGTGTGTGTGGCAGAGTCAGAAAGAGTCAGAGAGAGGGACAGATAGGAACAGACAGACAGAAGGGGAGAGAGATGAGAAACATCAATTCTTTATTGTGGTTCCTTAGTTCATTGATTGGTTTCTCATATGTGCCTTGACTGAAAGGCTACAGCAGACCGAGTGACCCCTTGCTCGAGCCGGTGACCTTGGGCTCAAGCCTGTGAACCTTGCTCAAACCAGATGAGCCTGTGCTCAAGCTGGCAACCTCAGGGTCTCAAACCTTGGTCCTCCATATCCCAGTCCGATGCTCTATCCACTGTGCCATCGCCTGGTCAGGCTTGAATCACCTTTTTAAAAGAGACTTTGTGAAGAAATAGGAACAGAATTTGAAAGTTTTGTCTCCACATGATTTTGCTTTTTTATTTTATTTGTTTATTTCTTAACAAGCCATAAAGAGCTTGATAGAAATACAGAATCATGTCTCAGCCTAATTAATGACTTTTGTTCATGGGTATAAGAGAATTCTGTTTATTAGAGGTCCTGAAATCACCTTTATGGTTGACATAAAAAATAACACAAGTTTTGTTGTTAATGTTTTTGTTTTTTGCCAAGCTTACTATTCTGGAGTAGAGGATGGCAGCAGGCAACTCAACAAGCTTTGTGAACTTGAACAAACCTTGGTCAATTTCTCCATGGGAAGAAATTTGTGCATACCTCAAGGCATTACCAAATTACTGTGAAGATCTTGTTCAGGTGATTTTGTAAGTGAAGTATTGATTTAAAAACACTCCCTTAGGAAAATGGACAGTATTATCAATGGAAATTCTGACAAAAGATGGCTGTATTTGCTTAAGAACAAAGGACATACAGTATTGGGACATGATTTTAATGCTGGAACAAACCAGAGATCGTGCTGCCCATCACTATGAAGCCAATCACACAGACACAAGGACTGAATTGAATATATGTCTTTAATCAGATTGCCAGCAAATCCGAGAAAGCAGAGGATTTTAGCTCCAAAGTCTGCCTTAACAGTTTTGTTCTGCTGACCCTTTTAATATGATCAGGGTCTGTTAATAGGGACAAGGGGTGGTGGGGTGTCCTAAGGCAGATCAGTATGTTCCATTCTTAAGATAGATAACAAACTATCTGCCTTCTTCTCAATCTCTGCATTCCTCCTAGAGGCTGAGTGATTCAGACTGTCTTCTCTCTTAATCTCTGGGTTCCATTCAGATACCACCCAGAGGAGTAAGGTTTCTGGGGTCAGGGCTGAGGACTCCTGAGTTTGATCTGGTTTTCAAGGCCTGATCTCTGGGCTAGGGAAGCAGTTCAGCTGGCATTAACTATGCTAAAAAAACACTCAGACAATTGTACAGTATAGAGTGTAAGATTAACGTTTTGAGAATATGTCTATTGTTTGTTTCCTTGCAATTTCAATTGGAAAAAATCTTAGAGAATTCTGTGAATCATTGACACAAATTTACACTCATCTGACAAATCTCTGTGAATCAAACTGTTATTCTACATAATTTTATTACTCAGTTTTTGACATTTGTGGTCATCAGAAGCCATTTGGTAACTCAAATTGCATATGTTGTTATCTAAATTTTTAAATTATTCAAAATAAATATATTCCCATTGAAATATACTTTCGAGGAAAACTAAAATTTGCTTGTCTTTTTTTTTAAATTTGAATGTTTTTATAAGTGAGAAAGACATACTTTAAAATTTTATTTATTTATTTAATAAATAAAAAGAGAGAGAGAGAGAGAGAGAGAATGAGAAAGGGAATAAAGAGACAAAAACCTTAATCTGTTCCTGTATGTGCCCTGACTAGGAAACAAACATAAAAACTTTGTGTATCTGGACAATGCTTTAATCAACTGAACTACTCAGCCAAAGTATGAAAGACATATTTCTAAAAAAAATTACATTACTATGACTACCAAGCTAATGAATATGGACTTGAATCTTGGTGCATACAGAAGGAAGTGACATAATGACAGTGATGTTTCAAGAAGGTTTTAGATGACCACAGGGGCATGACCAGGCGGTTGCTCAGTGGATAGAGTGTCAAACTGGGATGTGGAGGACCCAGGTTTGAGACCCCCAAGGTCGCCAGCTTGAGCCCAAGGTCGCTGGCTCGAACAAGTGGTCACTCGGTCTGCTGTAGCCCCCCCCATCAAGGCACATATGAGATGACCACAGGGAAACTCAGTAAAGGACTCACCAGAGGTAAGAAGAAAGATCATGGTCATGCAATTGAAGTGATTTGATACTGTGATAAGGATATTCACATGTTGAGATTGAATCCGGACATAAAAGTATTCATTACTTCAAATGTTAAGTATGTGGTTACTCAATTTCCATTATTTAATCAATTTGATTCACTTTCAAACCAGAGTGTCAAGCTTGTATATATTATCAGTTCCAATTGCTTATTTTTCTGTTTTGTTTTATTTTTTATTTAGACAATTAAATTTAACAGGGTGACATTGTACAACCAGAGTACATGGATTTAGAGAAAACATCTCCATATCATTTGGACAGTCGATTTTGCTGTATACCCATCACCCAAAGTCAAATCATCCTTTCTCACCCTATATTTTGTTTCTTTTTATGCCCCTTCCCAAACCATCCCTCTTCCTCCCTTCCCCACCCCCTGGTAACCACTGCACTCCATTTCATGTCCATGAGTCTCAATTTTGTGTCCCACCTATGTATGAAATTATACAATTCTTAGCTTTTTCTGATTAACTTATTTCACTCAGTATAATGTTATCAAGGTCCATCCATGTTGTAAATGATCCGATGTCATCATTTCTTATGGCTGAGTAGTATTCCATAGTATATATGTACCACATCTTCTTTATCCATTCATCTATTAAAGGGCATTTTGGATGTTTCCATGTCTTGGCCACTGTGAACAATGCTGCAGTGATCATGGGGGTGCATATGTCTTTACGTACCTATGTTTTCAAGTGTTGTGAGTATATACCCAGTAGAGGGATTGTCGTGTCATATGGGAGTTTTATTCTTAATTTTTTGAGGACCCACCACACTTTCTTCCATAATGGTTGCACTAATTTACATTCCTACCAACAGTGGATGAGGGTTCCTTTTTCTTCACAGCCTCTCCAGTACTTGTTATTACCTGTCTTGTTGATAATAGCTAATCTAACAGGTGTGAGTTGGTATCTCATTGTAGTTTTGATTTGCATTTCTCTAACATCTAATGAAGATGACCATTTTTTTCGTATATCTGTTGGCCACTTGTATTTCTTCTTGAGAGAAGTGTCTGTTTGTGTCTTCTTCCCATTCTTTTTATTGGATTGTTTGCTTGTTTGTTGCTGAGTTTTGTTAGTTCTTTATATATTTTGGATATTAGGCCTTTATCTCAGCTGTTGTTTGAAAATATCTACCATTTAGTTAGCTGTGTAGATGCTTTGTTTTTTTTTTTTCTTTTTTCTGAAGCTGGAAACAGGGCGAGACAGTCAGACAGACTCCCGCATGCGCCTGACCGGGATCCACCCGGCACGCCCACCAGGGGGCGATGCTCTGCCCATCCTGGGCGTCGCCATATTGCGACCAGAGCCACTCTAGCGCCTGAGGCAGAGGCCACAGAGCCATGCCCAGCGCCCGGGCCATCTTTGCTCCAATGGAGCCTTGGCTGCGGGAGGGGAAGAGAGAGACAGAGAGGAAAGCGCGGCGGAGGGGTGGAGAAGCAAATGGGCGCTTCTCCTATGTGCCCTGGCCGGGAATCGAACCCGGGTCCTCCGCACGCTAGGCCGACGCTCTACCGCTGAGCCAACCGGCCAGGGCTGTAGATGTTTTGTTTTCAGTTTCTTTTGCTGTGTAGAAGCTTCTTAGTCTGATGTAGTCCCATTCATTTATCTTTGCCTTCACTTCTTTTGCCTTTGGAGTCAAATTCATAAAATGATCTTTATGGCCCTGGCCGGTTGGCTCAGCGGCAGAGCGTTGGCCTGGCATGCCGGGGACCCGGGTTCGATTCCCGGCCAGGGCACATAGGAGAAGCGCCCATTTGCTTCTCCACACCCCCCTCCTTCCTCTCTGTCTCTCTCTTCCCCTCCCGCAGCCAAGGCTCCATTGGAGCAAAGATGGCCTGGGCACTGGGAATGGCTCCTTGGCCTCTGCCACAGGCGCTAGAGTGGCTCTGGTCGCGACTGAGCTACGCCCCGGAGGGGAAGAGCATCGCCCCCTGGTGGGCAGAGCGTCAACCCTGGTGGGCGTGCCGGGTGGATCCCGGTCGGGCGCATGCGGGAGTCTGTCTGACTGTCTCTCCCCGTTTCCAGCTTCAGAAAAATACAAAAATAAAATAAAATAAAATGATCTTTATGACCATGGTCCATGAGTTTAGTACCTATGTTTTCTTCTATGTAACTTATTGTTTCAGATCTAATATTTAGGTCTTTGATCCATTTCTTTATGTGCAAAGAGACAAACTATAGTCAAGTTTCATTCTTTTGTATGTGGCTTTTTAATTTTTCCAGCACCATTTATTGAAGAGGTTTTCTTTTCTCCACTGTGTGTTTTTGGCTCCTTTATCAAAGATTATTTGACCATATATACGTGGTTTTATTTGTGAGATCTTTATGTTGTTCCATTGGTCTGTGTGTCTATTTTTTTTGCCAGTACCATGCTGTTTTCATTATTGTGACTCTGTAGTATAGTTTGAAGTCAGGGTATGTAATGCCTTCAGCTTTGCTTTTTTTCCTTAGGATACTTTGGTTATACGAGATTTTTTTTATGGTTTCGTATAAATCTGATGATTTATTTTTCCATTTCCTTAAAAAATGACGTTGAAATTTTGATGGGAATTGCATTAAATTTGTATATTACTTTGGATAACATGGTCATTTAATTATATTTATTCTTATCCACGAACAAGGAATATTTTTTCATATCATTGTGTCTTTTTCAATTTCCTTTAATAATGCTCTGTAGTTTTCAGTATATAGGTCTTTTACATTCTTTGTTATCTGTATTCCTAGGTAATTTTGTTGGTGTTGTTGTGACTATAAAAGGGATTAGTTTTTTAAGCTCTTTTTCTGAAATTTTATTGTTGACATATAAGAAAGCAATAGATTTCTGTATATTAATATTGTATCCTGTGACCTTACTGTATTGTTTTATATTTATAATAGCTTTTTTGTGGAATCCTTGAGGTTTTCTATATACAGTATTATATCATCTGTGAAAAGTGAAACCTTTACTTCTGCTTTCTCAATATGAACACCTTTTATTTCTTTCTCTTGTCTGATTGCTCTGGCTAGAACTACCAGCACTATGTTAAATAAGAATGGAGAGAGTGGGCAGCATTGTCTTGTTCCTGATTTTCGAGGAAAAATATTCAGTTTTTTACCATTTAGTAGAATGTTAACTGATGGTTTGTGATAAATAACCATTGTTATGTTGAGGTATTTTTCTTCTATACCTATTTTGTTGAATGATTTACACATAAAAGGATGTTGTATTATCAATTGCTTTTTCCGCATCAATTGACAGGATCATACGGTTTTTGTTCTTTGTTTTCTTGATATGGTGTATTACATGAATCATTATACATATGTTGAACCATCCTTGAGTTTCTGAGATGAATCCCACCTGATCATGATGAATTATTTTTTAAGGTGTTGTATTCGATTTGTTAGTATTTTGTTTAAGATTTTTGCATCTGTATTCATTAGAGATATTGGTCTGTAGTTTTCTTTTTGTGTGTTGTCCTTACCAGTTTTTTGTATGAGGGTTATGTTGGCCTCATAAAATGTGTTTAGAAGTATGGCTTCTTCTTCAATTTTTTGAAAGACTTTGAGAAGAATAGGAACCAAGTCTTCTTTGAATGTTTGGTAGAATTCACTAATATAGGCAGCTGGCCCCATACTTTTATTTTTGGGAAGGTTTTTGATAGGTGTTTCTATTTTCTCCCTGCTTATTGGTTGATTTAGGCTTTCTACTTCTATGTGATTCAGTCTAGGAAGATTGTATAGTTGTAGGAGTTTATCCATTTCCTCTCGATTGCTGAATTTGGTGGCATATAGTTTTTCATAGTATTCTGCAATAATCCTTTGTATGTCTATGATACCTGAGGTAATTTCTCTTTTTACATTCTGGGTTTTGTTCATATGAGTCTTTTCTCTTTTTTCCTTAGTGAGTCTTGCCAGGAATTTGTCAATTTAATATTTTCAAGGAACTATCTCTTTGTTGTGTTATTTTTTTCTGTTCTCTATTTTATTTTTTTATGCTCTAATTTTTTTATTTCCTTTTTTGCTGGTTTTAGGTTGCCTTTGTTCTTCTTTTTCTAGTTCTTTAATATGTGATGTTAGGTTGTTTACTTGGGCTCTCTCTTGTTTTTTCATATAAGCCTGTAATAATATGAAATTTCCTGTTATTACTGCTGTTGTTGCATCCCAGAGATTCTGATATGTCATGTTGTCATTTTTGTTTGTTTGTTTATATTTTTTGATCTCTTCTTTTATTTCTTCTTTGACCCCGTCATTTTTTAGAAGTATGTTAATTAATTTCCACATTTTTGTGGGTGTGTTTAAGTCTTTTTTGCAGTTGAATTCTAGTTTCAAAGCCTTATGGTCAGAGATTATGCTTAGTACAATTTCCATCTTTCTGTATTTGTTGATGTTAGTTTTGTGGATCAGGATATGTTCTATTCTTGAAAATGTTTCATGTACACTGGAGAAAATGTACAGTCTAATGTTCTGGGATGAAATGTCATATAGATGTCTATTATGTTTATTTGTTCTAGTGTTCATTTAAGGCTAATATTTCTTTGTTGATTTTCTGTTTGGATGAATGATCTAAAGCCATCAATGCTGTATTGAGGTCTCCAAATATGGGTATATTTTTGTTTGGTTTGTACTTTTAGATCAGTTAGTAGATGTCTTATATATTTGGATGTTCTGTGGTTTGTTGCATGTATATTTTCAAGTGTTATGTCTTTTTGATATAACGTCCCCTTTATCATTATGAAATGTCTATCTTTGTCTCTGGTTACCTTTGTTGTCTTGTAATCAGCATTGTCAGACATAAGTATGCCTACACCTACTTTTTTAAGTTATTTTTTGCATTCAGAATTGTTTTCCAACTTTTCACTTTGAATCTATTTTTATCATTGTAGCTTAGATGTGTTTCTTGAAGGCAGCATATTTTTTGGTTTTGTTTCTTGATCCAATCTGCTACTCTGTGCCTCATTACTGGTGAGTTGAATCCATATATAAATATATTTAGTGTAATTATTGACATGAAAATTTCCTATTGCCATTGTATGTACTGTTTTCTGATACTTTGTGTCTTCTTTGATCCTTCCTTTTTGTTTATTCTGTCATTTGTTTTTGTTTGGTGATATTCCATGTACCTATCTTCCGTTTCTTCTTTTTTCATTTTTCATTTTTTTTATTTTTTATTTTTGTTTATACAATTAATTTTAATGGAGTGACATTGATTAATTAGAGTATACAGATTCAGAGAGAACATCTCTAGGGTAGTTTGACATTTAGTTATGTTGTATACCCATCACCCAAAGTCAAATTGTCTTCAGTCACCTTCTATTTGGTTTTCTTTGTGCCCCTCCCCTCTCCCCACCTCCTCTGTATCCTCCCTTCCTTTCCCCCTGGTAATCACCACACCCTTGTCCATATCCTTGAGTTTCATTTTTGTGTCCCACCTATATATGGAATCATATAGTTCTTAGTTTTTTCTGATTTACTTATTTCACTCAGTATTATGTTATCAATGTCCATCCATGTTGTTGTAAATTATCCTACGTCATCATTTCTTATGGCTGAATAGTATTCCATAGTGTATATGTACCACATTTTCTTTATCCAGTCATTTATTGAAGGGCTTTTTGGTTATTTCCATGTCTTGGCCACCATGAACAATGCTGAAATGAACATGGGGCTGCATGTGTCTTTATTTACCAATGTTTTTGAGTTTTGGGGGTATATACCCAGTAGATGGATTACTGAGTCATATGGTAGTTCTATTTTTAAGTTTTTGAGGAACCACCATACTTTCTTCCATTATGGTTGTACTACTTTACATTTCCACACACAGTGACTGAGGGTTCCTTTTTCTCCACAGCCTCTTCAACACTTGTTATTACCTGTCTTGTTGATAATAGCTAATCTAACAGGTGTGAGGTGGTATCTCATTGTAGTGTTGGTTTGCATTTCTCTAATAGCTAATGAAGATATAAGCATCTTTTCCTATATCTGTTGGCCATTTGTATTTCTTCCTGGGAGAAATGTCTGTTCATGTTATCTTCCCATTTTTATATTGGATTGTTTGTTTGTTTGGTGTTGAGTTTTATGAGTTCTTTGTATATTTTGAATATTAGGCCCTTATCTGTTCTGTTGTTTGAAAATATCATCTCCCATTTAGTTGGTTGTCTGTTTATTTTGTTTCCAGTTTCTCTTGCTGTGCAAAAGTTTATTAGTTTAATGTAATCCCATTCATTTATCTTTGACTTCACTTCCCTTGCTTTTGGCAGAAAAAATAGACACTCAGACCAGTGAAACAGTATCAAAAGTCTAGAAATAAAAACCACATATATATGGTCATGTAATCTTTGATAAAAGGGCTAACAACACACAATGGAGAAAAGAAAGCCCTTCAATAAATCGTGCTGGGAAAACTGAAAAGCCACATGCAAAAGAATGAAACTCGACTACAGTTTTTCCCCTTGTACTACAATTAATTCAAAATGGATCAAAGACCTAAATATAAGACCTGAAACAATAAATTCCATGGAAGAAAACATAGGTACTGAACTCATGGACCTTGGCCATAAAGAGCACTTTATGTTTCTTCTTTTTTTAAGCTATGCTTTTTAGTAGTGGCATTTTCAGGGGTGGTTACCATTAAGTTATTAAAAAATATATTATCATATTTATTAGAGTCTATTATTTCACGAGTGCTTCTTTACTCTATCTTCCTTTGCTATTGCTAATCTTTATCCTCTCCCCTTGTATGTTATTTTTGCCCAAATTATCCTTGTTTTTATCGTAGTTTTGTTAAAATTTTTACTTGTAATTTTTTCTTTTATTCTTTGTTTCTGGTTGGATAACTCCCTTTAGTATTTTCTGTAGTGGAGGTTTTATGGTAATAAATTCCCTCACCTTCTGTATGTTTGTAAATATTTTTGTTTTCTTTCCATATTTGAAGGATAGCTTGAATGGATATAGCATTCTTGGCTGGTTGTTCTTTTCTGTCAGTATTTTAAATGTTTGGGTCCACTCTCTTCTGGCTTGTTGAGATTTTGCTGAGAAATTGATGATAGCCTAATGAGCCTTCCTTTATATGTTATATTCTTTTTCTCCCTAGCTGCCTTGAGGATTCTTTTATTGGCATTGATTTGTGATAATTTCATTACAATCTACCTTGGAGTAGATCTGTTTGGATTGAGATAACTTGGCATTCGGTTTACTTCTTGGATTCAAGCCTCTAACTCTTTACACAGGCTTGGGAAGTTCTCATCGATTATTTGTTTGAATATGTCCTCCATTCCTTTTTCCCTCTCTTTTTTTCTTCTTCTAATATACTCATTATTCTTATATTGCTCTTCCTGTTGGAGCCAGACAAGTCTTGTAGGGCTTTCTCATTTTTGTTTTTCATTTATAAGTCTCTCTCTTCTTCTCTCTGTAGTATTTTTAGTTGCCTGTCTTCAAAGTCACTGATTCTCCTCTATCTGGCTTGTTCTAATGGCTAACCTGTTACCTCACTTTTCAGTTCGTGTGTTGAGTTTTTCATCTCTCTTTGGTTCTTATTTTATAGTTTCAATTTCCTTGGTAAAGTACTCTTTTTGTTCATTATTTTGTTTTTTGAGCTCACTAAATTGCCTTTCAAAGTTTTCTTATATCTTATTGAGTATTTTTAGAACTTCAATTTTTAATTCTCTGTCATTAATTTCCAAGGTCTTCATGTAATTGAGATTTTTTCTTGGAGATTTTTCATTATCTATCTGATCTATGTCTCTGTCTTGTATGTCTATATTTTATTTCTTTTTCCTTGATGGATTTGGAGTGCTATTGTTAATAATCCCAAGAGATAATTCTTCCTTTTCCTGGTAGTAAACACTGTTCTACAAGATTTACCTCTGTGAGACTCTTGGATGGTGTTCTGCTGAGGAGTCACTGCAGGCAGGGCCATTGTGTTATTAGGAGGGGCTTGTTCTTAGGGTTTTGCCATTTTATAGCTCTAGCAATGGCTGGTCAGGGGTACTATAGGGTCCTCCACCACATCCTAATAAAGCAGGGGATCAACTCAAGCACCCCAGAACCCCCACCTCTCATGAGAGAGAGCAGCCTGGAGACCCAGTTGAGTGGGGTCTGCCACCATCATTGTTTGTACAGCAAAGGGAGCAATGTGGGACCAGGAGGCTGGACTGTCACAGTCCAGTCCCTCCACTGATACCACTCTAAACACTCAAAGTGTGACCTTGGGAACTGGGGACTGCATGCCACTAGCTGGTGTCTCAGCTTCAGGAGCAGTTGTGGCACAGATTGCAGATCAGGGGTGTCCCATCCACACATGCTATATTCAACCCAGCTAGCCATTCTCAAGCTTTGGAGCAGGTAGAGCACAGATCCCAGATCAAGCGCATCTGGCTTCACAAAGCTAAGCTCTGCTGGCAGATCAAGCACCCCAGTGCCCTGTGGGCCTATCTCCACAAGCTATTCACACACAGTTCTTGGGGGCACACCACGGGCTTTGTGTGCACCCAGCCCGCCCCTGCAATCACCCAGCACCTGCAATCACAGGTGTGGTAGATGCCAGGAAATGGCCTGACTCCCCTTCTTTGTCATCGCCCCTATCTCAGCTCCTTCCCCCCAGACTCTCCTCTTTTGCTGGCTCCAGCTCTGAGACAAAGCCTGCACCAAGAGTGCCTCCCTCTCTCAGGTCCATGAGAAGAGAGAAAGACTCAGTCCTCTGGCATTTTTTTTTTTTTTAATGTGAGCAGATTCCTTTTGTGGCCCATTTTCTTATGCAATCATATCTTTGTCTATCTGGTGTGTATATATAGATATTAGGTTCTTATGAGTTTCTTTTTCTCTGTATACTTCTAGAAACTGTTGAAATTTCAAAGGGAGAGATCGCTAGTATCTCTCATGCCACCATTTGTCCTACATCACACCCCAATTGCTTGTAATTTGAATAGAATATGTTCTACTCTGTTGAGATGATGAAGCACTCTACATTTTTTACCTATTTTTTCAACTATGGTCATAAATATAAACTTTTCATAATTTTTTTGTGACAGAGACAGAGAGAGAGACAGAGAATGGGACAGATAAGGACAGACAGACAGGAAGGGAGACAGATGAGAAGTATCAATTCTTCTTTATGGCTCTTTTGTCTCCTTAGTTGTTCATAGATTGCTTTCTCATATGTACCTTGACCATGTGGTTATACTGGAATGAATGACCCCTTGCTCAAGCAAAGAACCTTGAGCTCAAGCCAGCGACCTTAGGCTTTAAGCCAGCGACCTTTGGGCTCAATGCAGTGACCATGCGTTCATGTCTATGATTTCATGCTCATGCCAGTGACCCTGTGATCAAGCTGTTGAGCAAATGCTCTGGAAGGATGAGCCCACACTCAAGCCAGTGACCTCGAGGTTTCAAACCTGGGCCCTTTGTATCCCAGTTTTATGCTCTATCCACTGTGCTACCACCTAGTCAGGCAAACTTTTCATATCCTAAACCATGAAAACTCCATATATTTGAAAAATTAATCCACTGAATAAATAGTCAGGCTTGACCAAGAAAAACATGTTGTGTATTAGAGAAACTAGAAGTAAAATTTTTCAAGCATCAGAAGATTTTATTTTGCTTATGCATATGTTTATTCAGCTTGCAAACTTAAATACTTAAATACTTAAATGGAAAAAAATAAGTTATTTTTATATGTATTTGTGTATAATTAACACTCAGACAAGTGATGTCAAATGATGTGTTTATTATTATCTATATAATAATATATAACTGGTAGTTATGAGGATAGTTTTAAATTTTAAATACATTAAAACAATGCCAATAAAATATAATTTCAATGTTTTTATTCCATTTAGGTGTTTATAAAGCATGAACTATGCATATTTTTCCTAGAATTCAAACTCATGCAGTCTGTTGAATTTTTGGATTATAAAATAACCTTGAATTCATCGTTAATTTCTTGATTTTATCACACAACATATAACTAATCCATCAGCAAATGATGAGATTCTACTTTTAAATATCCAAAATTCTTCTATTTCTCAGTAGAAGGCTTCTTATACCCCTTCTGTTCTCCAGAAGTGACAATTTGCACTGCACTTAATTCTGCATCAGGAATTTGAGATTATAGTCTATTTACTACTGTAGGCATTGACAGCCAGAGAATGTGAACTCCCAGACCTATGTGCTCTGTATCCCAGGTCTGAAATCAAAGTCTGGTGCTCTGGTCGAAGCAGTCAAGGTTACATACCTCACCCTGGGTGCAAGGGCAGAGGAGGCAGGGAAAATAAGTATCCAATATATTCAGCTCCTTGTGATCTTGGATCTTAGCCATGACTCATAAAGTGGAGCATTTCCCAAACATATAAAGGAGTTCAGATTTGTCAAATTTATGACAGGTATTCACTATAGACAATAGTGTAGAAGAAAAAAGAAATTCCAGCTACATTTCATATGTTGACGATCATCTATGTAAGTGAAAACAACCAGCTCACTCCGAAGATATTGGATAGGTGATTGCTCTTAGGGTTCAAATGTAGATTGTGAGATTTGAAAAGTTAAGTTATCTTTCTGAAGTCAAACATGAGATACCAGAGACAGAATGTGAACTCAAGTCTCTGTTTTAAAAAGGTTGGGACAATATAAGTTCCAGCCTCTTAAGGATCTAAGGAAACAATTAAGCTTTTTAATCTCATGGAATATATAAACTAAAAAAAATACATTATGTTTATGTGAAGAAACACTATAATTATTACCCTTTCCTGGAATAAAACAACATTTCTATCAGGTTCTTAAAGATATCTGCAAATACAAAGACATTAGGAACCTCAGCATTACATTTTCTTGTTTTAAAAAAATAATTATGCCTGACCAGGCAGTGGCGCAGTGGATAGAAACGTGGAGGATCCAGGGTTCAAGTCCCTGAAATCTCTGGCTTTAATGCAGGCTCATCCAGCTTGAGTGCAGGCTCAGCAGCTTGAGAGTGGGGTTTCTGGCTTGAGTGTGGGGTCAAAGATATTACCTCATGGTTACTGGGTTGTGCCCAAATTTCACTGACTTGATGTCCAAAGCTACTGACTTCAAGTCTAAGGTCATTGGCTTGAGCTCAAGGTTGCTGGTTTGAGCTCAAGGCCGCTGGCTTGAGCAAGGGGTCATTCCCTCTGCTTGAGTGCCTTATCAAGGCACATATAAGAAAGCAGTCAATGCACAACTAAGGTGCTGCAATGAAGAATTGATGCTTCTCATATTTCTCCCTTCTTGCCTTTCTGTTATCTGCCCTATCTGTCCTTCTCTCTGTTTCTGTTTCTGTCCCTCTCTTTCACTAAAAACAAACAAAAACAAACAAACAACAAAAAAACTACTTACTCTTCAATAGTTCTACACCTAGAAATTTATCTTGGTGAAATACTGAGAAAAGTGTACAGAAATAATTAAGTATCAAGATGTTTATTATTTTGTTACTTATAATAATAAAAAATTAAGAGTAACTTAAATTCTCAGCATTAGAAAAATGTTTACAAATTTATTGAATGTTCTTATAATAGAATATTACATAGCCATTTACTGTTATATTTAAAAACTTTTAAATAACATAATAATATACTTATGGTATAATCTTAGGTTAAACCAATACAAAAATCATATAATATATTTCAACTATATAAAATGTATAGAAACATTTGGAAAGATGTTTGCTGAAATATTATCAATGATTGTCTCAAGATGGTAAGTGTATGAAAAAAATTTTCTTTATGTATTTTACAAAATTTATTAAATGAGTGTATGTGATTTTAGAAATCAATGTGGAAAACATTTAAAAGAAGATTGCACAACAACCTTCTAGTAACATATGTTATTTAAAAATACTTTCAATATAAACAATAATATGCTATAAAGAAAAAATAATTCTGAAGATATATTCTATTCATCCCTCAGCATTAGACAGTCATATAGGCTCTGAAATATCAAGCTCTGGTGTTTTCTCAAAATTTTGTGAGACTCATATGAAGTTCTGGTTTTTAGATGCTGTACATTAGCAATAAAAACGAATAACTCGCCAATTTTTTTCTATTTTATTTAATTTATTAGGGTAACATTGATTTTCAAAACTATACAGGTTTCTGGTACACAATTCCACAAGACTGTATACTGCATTGTGTGTTTACCACTACAAGTCAAGTCTCCTTCCATTACCATTTATTCCTCCACTATCCTAACCTCATCTCCCCCTGGCAGTTACCACACTGTTGTTCATGTCCATCAGTTTCTTCTCTTTTTGTTTCTTTTTTGCTCCATCCTTCCACTCCTCAATGCAGCCCCTCTTACACCCATCAGCCTGCTCTCTATCTGTGGGTCTGTCTCCACTTTGCTTGTTAGTTCATTACATTTCACATATAAGTGAAATCATAAGGCATTTTTTTCTGACTGGCTTATTTCTCTTTGTATAATTTTCCCCATGTCCATATATGCTTTCTCTAAGGATAAGATTACTTTATTTTTTATGGCCATGTAGTTTTCCATTGTATAAATGTCACATAACTTAAAACCATAAAAATTCTAGAAGAAAGCATAGGCAGTAAAATCTTAGACATTTCTTGTTAAAATATTTTTTATGATATTTCTTTGGGAAGGGAAACAAAATAAAAATCTAAACAAATAAGACTACATCAAACTAAAAAACAAAATTTTTTGCATAGAAAAGGAAACCATCAACAAAATAAAAAGATAACCCATGGAATGGGAGGATATATTCACAGATACATCTGATAAGAGGTTAATATCCAAAATGTATAAATAACATATAATTCAATACCAAAAGATAAATAATTTAATTAAAAGATGAACACAAGATCTGAATAGACATTTCCAAAGAAGATAAACAGATGGCTAATAAATAAGAAAAGCTTCCAATGTTACTAATCCTCAGAAAAATGCAAACTAAAACCCAAATGAGATATCACCTCACATCAACAACAAGTTTTGGCAAAAATATAAAGAAAACAATAGTGCCCTGTTGGTAGGAATGCAGACAGGTGTAGTACGGAGTTACCTCAAAAATTAAAATGGGACTGCCTTATGACCCAGTGATTCCTGTTCTGGGAATATATTGAAAGAAATCCAAAACACTAATTCAAAAGTATACATACACCATTTTGTTTATTGTATCATTATTTACAATAACCAAGATTTGGAAGCAGACCAAGTGTCCATCAGTAGATGTGTAGACAGAACTTTTAAATTTTTATTTGCTTGTTTTCAGTGCAAGTTTAGGATATTTTAGAGTTCAAACTTCTCAAATTACCTGGAGTGACTTGCCACCAAAATATGGAACGAAAAGTGTGGCAAGTATCTATTTTTAAATCAATGCAATTCTTCCTGGAGCATTTCCACTGAAAGCACAAAGGATATAGAAATCTAAGTTAAGCACTTCTGGGAATATAGAACAATCTCAAGCAACATAGTCTCTCATCAGCTAGATATGTTCAGATAGGTCAGTAGAATTTTGCCTATGGCTATATGAGCTGTTTTGCCCTAGAGATATCAATTTCAATTTTCTCTTTGGGATTCACTGGTAAGCAAAGTTCTTTAGAGGATCCTTTTTCTCACCAGAAATACTTCCTCTTCTTTACTCACCTCACCTTGATCCCTCAAAAATCTAAGCTACTTAACTGGAATTTTCATAAAACTTGATAGTGAAAATAGTCCAAATACTGTTTATGGAAGAAATGATACCATGAAGACTTATTTTGTTATATAAGCATTTAGAGCATGAAAATGTACCATCTGATACATATAGCTCAGGTTTAAAAAATATAATTGAAGGGTGAGCACAAAGATATATTAAAATTTAATAAAATTAATTTTTAATGAAAAAATTAACTTAAACCAATCTCATGATATTATTGTCAGTGATTGACTTCAGCTCTTCATGTTTGATTTTAAAATTAAAAATAACTTTATTGAAAGGGGGGACAAGATGACGATGGAGTACACAGATGTACCAACTTGCACCTCTGAGAACCAAAGTGGATTAAAAACTAATTTTAAAAACAATCATCTGGAAAAACTAACTTTGGACTAAACTAAGAGGACTCTTCAACCAAGGAACACTGAAGAAGCCACACTCAGACTGGTAGAGGAAGCAGAAATGTGGAGAGGGCTGCCTAGCTCCCTGGAGAAAATGGCAGCTGGAAGAGACTCGTTTGCAGGAAGTGAGTTTAGCAGAAAGAGGAGGGCCCTAAGTCCCAAGAACAAATCCCCAGACTGCAGCCCCAGAGCCTAGAAGAGGCGTATGAAGAGTATTTAGCTGGAAACAAGACAGGATACTTTTTGTGAAAAAGAGACTGATTTCTCAAACCCAGGATTCTTCTTAAAGGGACTGCACAGAAAACCACTCTCACAACCACTCACCCAGGGCTCCAGGGAACAGGGAGAGAGGAGAGGACTGAAGTAGCAGGAAAAGAGTGTAATCTAGGAGGCACAGGGAGAAACATTTTGAAAGACAGCCATCTTAACCCCTTGGACAAGTCACTCCCCAAATCTGAAGTGAATATTTCCCCTGGAAACAGCAATACCAGCAAAGAGAAGCAGGACACCAGCCAAACAAGCTCTCCTGTGGCAATCAGAGCAGAGTTGCTTAGAAGGAGGGAGCTTTCAGGACTACAGTAGTGAGTGTTAGGGTCTGAGCTGCAGCACCCCCACCCACACGGCTGAGGACTCGCCCAAGGGTGGACAGTGGCAGGATGCAGAAGCATGGTTCTGTCGGCAAGGGTGGAAGCTGGCTGGCCACCACTGAGGCCCAGGAGTGAGCTCAGTCTTGCCCAGCTGGGGAGGAGGGAATGTGAAAAAGTGGTCAAGCCCAGCTGCAGGCTGCCTGAAGTCCAGCCTGCAGGGGAAGGGCAGGAACACCAGAAGGGGCGGAGACCCACCCTTGAGCAAGGGCACAGGAGCACAGCCTCGCCTCGCCCACAGAACCGAGGCTTGTGGCCTAACTTGGGAGCCAGCTGCTCCCAAGGGGGTGGAGAAAAAAGCCCAGAATAGGCGAAGTCCCTCTACTGAGTGTGGGCATGAAATCTTTCCCAGCCTGTGGATCCAAGGCTTGTAGCCATCCCATGAGTGGGCTCCTCCTGCAGGGGTGGGGCAAAAACTCAGAATCAGGTGGAGACCAGCAGAGGAGCAAAGTTGCTCACCCCTAACCTAAGGGCTGAACATATCAACACCCGTGGGAGTGGGGTAAAGGCCAAGGCCACCGAAGCTTGTATACCCAAGCACGTGATCACAGCCACTCCCATGAAGGAGAGGCAGAAACCACAGCAACAGCCCCAGTGGGCAGGCACCGGCAATGCCCATACCCGAATGCCCTAGGCAGTAACAGCAGAGGAGGTGGCAGGCCTGGAGACAGACCACACCTATGGAACACAGAGGCCACACTCAGTGGACTCTAGTGGCCAAACCTTCTTTTACACAGAAAAAATGAGAAGGCAGAGAAATGCAACAGAAATGAATCAAAAGAAATCCCCAGAAAAGGACCTGAATGAGTCAGATATAACCAAATTACCAGATGCATAGTTTAAAATAACAATTGCTAAGATGCTTAAAGATATTAGAACAACAATAGATGGTCATTACAAATACCTAAATAAAGAGATAGCAAATATAAAAAAGAACATTGAAAATATAAAAAAGAATGAGTCAGAAATGACAAATACAATATTAGAAATAAAGAACACAATGGAAGGAATTAAAAGCAGGATGGATGAAGAAGCTGAGAATTGAATCAGTGAGTTAGAGGACAAGATAAATGAAGGCATGGCAGCAGAACAGAAAAAATAAAAGGGACTCAAAAAGTCTGAGGAAGCTCTAAGAGAGCTCTGTGACAACATGAAGAGAAATAACATCCGCATCATAGGGGTTCCTGAAGAAGAAGAGAAAGAACAAGGGATAGAGACTTTGTTCAAACATATCATAGCTGAAAACCTCCCTCAATTAAGGCAGGAAAACATCTCACAAGTTCAAGAAGCACAGGAACTCCATTAAAAAGAAAGAAAAAATCTACACCAAGACACATCATAATTAAAATACCAAAGCTAAGTGAAAAAGAGAAAATATTAAAAGCTGCTAGAGAAAAAAAGACTATCACCTACAAAGGAGCCCCCATAAGGATGACTTCAAACTTCTCAACAGAAACACTTGAGGCCAGAGGGGAATGGCAAGAAATATTCAAAGTAATGCAGAACAAGAGCCTACAATGAAGACTGCTTTATCTAGCAAGGCTATCATTTAAAATTGAAGGAGAAATAAAAAGCTTTCCAGACCAAAAAAAAAAAAAAAAACTCAAGGAATTTACTACAACCAAGCCCACAAGAAATGCTAAGGGGCCTGTTGTAAACATATCAAAGGAGAAAAATAATATAGCAAAAGAGAAATATAGTTTTAAATAATAAAATGGCAATAATGGCCCTGGCCAGTTGGCTCAGTGGTAGAGCGTCGGCCTGGCGTGCAGGAGTCCTGGGTTTGATTCCCAGACAGGGCACACAGGAGAAGCATGCCCATCTGCTTCTCCACCCCTCCCCCTCTCCTTCCTCTCTGTCTCTCTCAACCCCTCCCGCAGCCAAGGCTCTATTGGAGCAAAGGTGGCCCGGGTGCTGAGGATGGCTCCAGCAGGCACTAGAATGGCTCTGGTTGCAACAGAGCAATGCCCCAGATGGGCAGAGCACTGCCCGCTGGTGGGCATGCCAAGTGGATCCCGGTCAGGCACATGCGGGAGTCTGTCTGACAGCCTCCCCGTCTCCAATTTCAGAAGAATACAAAAAAAAAAAAAGGTAATAAACAACTACATATCAATAATAACCTTAAATGTAAATGGGTTAAATGATCCAATCAAAAGACATAAGGTAGCTACATGGATAAGAAAACAGGACCCATACATATGCTGTCTACAAGAGACACACCTTAAAACAAAAGATGCACATAGACTGAAGGTAAAAGGATGGAAAAAATATTGCACACAAATGGAAATGAAGAAAAAGCTGGGGTAGCAATACTTATATCAGACAAAATGGACTTTAAAACAAAGGCTATAGTAAGAGATTAAGAAGGTCAATACATAATGATAAAGGGAGCAATCCAACAGGAAGATATAACCGTTATAAATATCTACGCACCTGCCCTGGCTGGTTGGCTCAGTGGTGGAGCATTGGCCTGGCGTGCAGAAGTCCTGGGTTCGATTCCCGGCCAGGGCACACAGGAGAAGCACCCATCTGCTTTTCCACCCCTCCTTCTCTCCTTCCTCTCTGTCTCTCTCTTCCCCTCCCGCAGTGAGGCTCCATTGAAGCAGAGATGGCCCAGGCTCTGCCCCAGGCACTGGAGTGGCTCTGGTCGCCACAGAGGGGCAGAGCATCGCCCCCTGGTGGGCAAAGTGTTGCCCCCTGGAGGGTGTGCCGGGTGGATCCTGGTTGGGCGCATGTGGGAGTCTGTCGGACTGTCTCTCCCCGTTTCCAGTTTCAGAAAAATACAAAAAAAAATCTACGCACCTAATATAGGAGCACCTAAATATATAAAGTAGACTTTGATTGATATAAAGGGTGAGATCAACAGCAGTACTATACTAGTAGGGGATTTTAATACCCCAATAACATCACTAGATAGAACCTCAAGAAAGAAAATTAACAAAGAAATAGCAGACTTAAAGGACATACTAGATCAACTCGATTTAATAGAAATCTTCACAACTTTTCACCCAAAAGGAGCAGAATATACATTCTTTTCAAGGTCTCATGGTACATTCTCTAAGATAGGTCATATGTTAGGGCACAAAAGCAGTCTCAACAAATTTGAGAAGGTTGAAATCATATTGAGCACTTTCTCTGATCACAATGGCATGAAATTAGAATTCAACTACAACAGAAAAACTGAGAAATACTCAAACCCTTGGAAACTAAATATCATGTTATTAAATAACAAATGGGTTAAAAATGAGATCAAAGAAAAAATAAAAAAAATTCTTAGAAACGAACTATAATGAGCATACATCAACTCAAAATTTATGGGACACAGTAAAAGCAGTCCTGAGAGGGAAATTCATAGCATGCAGGCATACCTTAAGAAGCTATAAAAAGCTCAAACACAAAACTTGACCCTACATCTAAAAGAACTAGAAAAAGAACAGCAAGTAAAGCCCAGAGCTAGTAGAAGGAAGAAAATAATAAAGATCAGAGTGGAAATAAATGACATAGAGGCTAAAGAAACAATACAAAGGATCAATGAAACCATGAGCTGGTTCTTTGAAAAGGTAAGCAAGATTGATGAATCTTTAACCACACTCACCAAGAAAAAAAGAGAGAGGACTCAAATAAATAAAATTAGAAATAAGAGTGGAGAAATACCAACTGACACAACAGAAATACAAAATGTTGTAAGAAAATACTATGAAGAACTATATGCCAAAAAACTAGACAACTTATATGAAATGGACAAATTTCTTGAAACATATAATCTTCCAAAAATTGATCTGGAAGAATAAGAAAACCTAAACAGAGTGATTACAACAAATGAGATTGAAACAGTTATCAAAAAACTCCCCAAAAAGAAAAGTTCTGGGCCTGATGGCTTCACAAGTGAATTCTACCAAATATTCAAAGAAGAACTAACTCCTATCTTTCTCAAGCTATTTCAAAAAATTCAAGAAAAAGGAAGACTGCCAAGCTCCTTTATGAGGCAAGTAAAATTCTGATTCCTGAACCAGGCAAAGACAACACAAAGAAAGAAAACGATAGGCCAATATCCCTGATGAATTTAGATGCTAAAATCCTCAACAAAATATTAGCAAACCGGATCTAGCAATATATGAAAAAAATCATATACCATGATCAAGTGGGATTTATTCTTGTGAGGGAAGGCTGGTATAATATTTGCAAATCAATCAATGTAATTCATCACATAAACAAAAAGAAGGACAAAAACCACACGATAATTTCAATAGATGCAGAAAAAGGATTTGATAAAATCCAGCACCCATTCATGATTAAAACTCTCAGCAAAGTGCGAATACAGGAAACATACCTCAACATGATAAAGGCCATCTATGACAAACCCACAGCCAACATCATACTCAATGGGCAAAAATTAAAAGCAATCCCCCTAAGATCAGGAACAAGGCAGGCTTGTCCCCTTTCACCACTCTTATTCAACATAGTCCTGGAAGTCCTAGCCACAGCAATCAGATAAGAAAAAGAAATAAAAGGCATCCAAATTGGAAAAGAAGTAAAACTATCATTATTTGCAGATGATATGGTATTATATATAGAAAACCTGAAAGTCTCAGTCAAAAAACTACTGGACCTGATAAATGAATTCAGTAAGGTAGCAGGATACAAAATTAATACTCAGAAATCAGAGGCATTTTTATACACTAACAATGAACTGTCAGAAATAGAAATTAAGGACATAATCCTTTTCACCATTGCAACCAAAAAAATAAAGTACCTAGGAATAAATTTAACCAGGGAGAATAAAGACTTGTACTCAGAAAATAATAAAACATTGATAAAAGAAATCACGGAAGATACAAACAAGTGGAAGCATATACCGTAATCATAGTTAGGAAGAATAAACATCATTAAAATGTTTATTTACCCAAAGTAATTTATAAATTCAATGAAATACCAATTAAAGTAACAATAACATACTTCAAAGATATAGAACATATTCCAAAAATTAATATGGAACCAAAAGAGAACACGAATAGCCTCAGCAATCTTGAAAAGGAAGAATACAGTGGGAGGTATTACACTTCCAGATATTAACTTATACTACAAGGCCACTGTACTCAAAACAGCCTGGTACTGGCATAAAAACAGGTATATAGATCAATGGAACAGAACTGAGAACCCAGAAATAAATCCACACTTTTATGGACAACTGATATTTGACAAAGGAGGGAAGACCATACATTCAAGTAAAGACAGCCTCTTCAACAAATGGTGTTGGGAAAATTGGACAGCTACCTACAAAAAAATGAAACTAGACCACTCACTTACACCATTCACAAAAATAAACTCAAAATGAATAAAAGATTTAAATGTAAGCCGTGAAACCATAAGCATCTTAGAAGAAAACATAGGTAGTAAGCTCTCTGACATCTCTCGCTGCAATATATTTGCCGATTTATTTCCACAGGCAAGTGAAATAGAAGACAGGATAAAGAAATGGGAGTATATCAAACTAAAAAGATTTTGCACAGCTAAAGTCATTAAGTGTAGAATAAAAAAACAAACTACACAATGGGAGAATATATTTGACAATATGTCTGATAAGAGGTTAATTACCAAATTTTATAAAGAACTTGTAAAACTCAATACCAGGAAGACAAACAATCCAATCAAAAAATGAGTGCAAGATACAAATAGACACTTCTCCAAAGAGGACATACAGATGGCCAATAGGCATATGAAAAAATGCTCAACATCACTAATCATTAGAGAAATGCAAAATAAAACCACAATGAGATATAATCTCACACCCGTCAGAATGGCGCTTATCAACAAAACAACATAGAATTAGTGCTGGCGAGAATGTGGAGAAAAGGGAACCCTCCTTCACTGCTGGTGGGAATGCAGACTGGTGCAGCCACAGTAGAAAACAGTATAAAGATTCCTCAAAAAATTAAAAATAGAACTGCCTTTTGACCCTGCTATACCACTTTTAGGAATATACCCCAAGAAGACCATAGCACTATTTGAAAAGAAGAAATGCACCCCCCATGTTTATGGCAGCATTGTTCACAATAGCGAAGATCTGGAAATAGCCCAAGTGTTCATCAGTGGACGAGTGGGTTAAAAAGCTTGGTACATATATACTATGGAATACTACTCAGCCATAAGAAATGATGACATTGGATCATTTACAACAACATGGATGGACCTTGATAACATTATACTGAGCGAAATAAGCAAATCAGAAAAAAAAAAGAACTATATGATCTCATACATAGGTGGGACATAAAAATGAGACTCAGAGACATGAACAAGAGTGTGGTGGTATTGGCTGGGGGGGAGGAGTGGGAGGGGGTTGGGGGAGGGTAAGGGCACAAAGAAAATCAGTTAGAAGATGACAGAAAACAGTTGGACTTTGGGCGATGGGAATGCAGCATAATCAAATGTCAAAATAACCTAGAGATGTTTTCTCTGAACATATGTACCCTGATTTATCAATGTCACCCCATTAAAATTAATTAAAGTAATAATAACTTTATTTTATCCTTCAAAAACTTTTAATTTGTGTTTAAGTTTATACTCTGAGAGATGACTACTAGAAGTGTAGTGATCACATTGTAAGGTTTAATAACATTGAATTATATATTGTACAACTGAAACAAATATAACCAATATATGATTGTAGTCCAGCTATACTGAAATAACAATAAATTAGAAAAAAATTGATCCTGTGATCTTTATGGGTCATCACTGAGTGGAAGTGGTACTTTAGTTATTAGTAAAAACAAACAAACAAAGCTATAAGATATGTGATTTGTTTGATGTTTATGTGGATTCAAAGGAGTAAGAAAGACAAGTTAGGGATTGCTAATCAGAGTTTAGAGTTTAACCAGAGTTTACATTTACAAAGTTGAACCAGAGTTTGTTACAGTAAAAAAACTGTGGCCAGCACAGGGAAGAGTAGATGTTGTGTCTTTGTATAAGTGTGTGGATGTGTACAAGGTAGGCATGGGTAAGGCTCAAAGGGAATTCAACCAGACCATTACCATTAAATGAAAATCATTCTAGTATTTCTTAGAAAAGGCACTCTTTTGTGCACAGAGCTGGAGAAACAACTTACCTAATAGTCTAAATACACAGTGAGATTTACAGAAGTGGGTCCTGAAACATTGGACCAAGAACCAGAAATAAAGAAACAACACAGTGAAAAGTCAAGTACAATTGAGGTTACTTAAGAGTTATGCTAAGGTAAATTATACTGTGGAGAGGGGAAGTGCTGAGAACTGGATCCTCAGAATAGAGATATAAAGAATAGAATAGTACTGTTATGCACTGAATTTTTTCTCCCTCAAATCCATATGTTGAAGCCCTAACTCTCATTGTGACCATGGTTTGGAGATAAGACATTAAAGAGATAATGAAGTTTAAATGAAGACATAAGGATAGGGTTTTAACTTGATAGAACTGGTTAAGAGGAATTAGACCAGGTGTCCGGAACCTTTTTGGCTGAGAGAACCATGAACACCACTCACATGTTTTGAGGTCTTCAGGTCAGCAGCTTGTCACTCAAAATCTCTGACGGAGACACCGGGGATGAACTCGGGTCAGCACTGTCCACTGCACACTCATGTGGATGGGTGATGAAATTAAAAAGACGAGTGCACTCACGAAATTTTCCAAAGCATGCTTTGAATGACTGCAGGAGATTAGATGTGAAGCCCGCTAGCTGCTGGATATCAAGATGTTGAGCAGGGTCACTTACTGTGCATGCATCTTTAAACTTTCCCAGTTTTTCAAAGTGTAGTCAATGATGTGTTTCAATGTCGGTGACAAAGAGTTCCAGCTTGTTTTCAAATGCAAACACTGCTTGTTGAAGGGATAAGACTGTATTTCCAACGCCTTGCATTTTCACACTGAGCTGGTTCAGATGTCCAGTCATGTCCACGAGATAGTAGAACTTCAGGAGCCCCTCAGTGTTAGCTAACTCAGGATGCTCGACGTTTTTCATTTCAGGAAAAGTTCAGATTTAGCTCAGACAAGCCGCGAAACTGCTGAGCACTTACCCTCTTGACAACCAATGCACATTGCTGTGCAGAAGCAGACGAGGATAATTATTCCCAACTTCATCCAGCAGTGTTTTAAACTGGCAATCATTTAAAGCTCGGGCAACAGTAAAGTTGACCACCTGAATGACCAGCAACATCACCTCACCAAGCTGCTCACCATACATCTGAGCACAAAGTGCCTCTTGATGTAGGATGCAGTGAAAACTTAGGATGGGTCTCTTTTCATGTTCACGAAGAAGCGCTACAAATCCTCTGTTTTTCCCCACCTTGCACCTTCCCCCCCCATCAGTACACACAGAAATAAGTTAATCCATCAGAAGATTTTTTTTCTTTAGCGAACTCAGTGAAAGACTTGAATAAATCCTCCTTCTTGTTGTCTCTTTCATAAGCAAAACAGCAAGACTTTCCTCACATAATGTGTCACCGACAGCATACCTTGCCATCACGCTGAACTGGGATAAATGGCTTTTGTCTGTTGACTCACCCAAAGTGAGAGAAAAGAATGGTGCTGCATTTATGTTCTTCACTGTGTTGCCTCAATTTGATTTGCCATCATGATGGTACGATCGTGAACAGTTCTTGTCGACAGAGGCATGTCTTTTATTCATTTGATTATCTTGTCTTTATCCGAGAAGTTATCAAAAAGTTCATTGGCAACATCAAGCATGAATGTTTTGGCATACTCCCCATCTGTGAATGGCTTTCTGTTTCTCACAATTGCTAAAGCACCAGCAAAGCTAGCTGAATTCCAGTCACATTGTTGGGTCCAAACACGGAGTTGCTGCTGACTAGCTTGCACTCTGCACAGTAGCTCTTGACATGCTTTCTTCCCGCTTTCTCTTGCTGGACATTTTGATGCAAATGTAGTATGGCGTGTGTTGAAGTGCCGCTTTAAATTTGACCGTTTCATTGATGCAATTCTATCATTGCTTATTAGACACACTGCAGAACCTGCTCTCTCCACAAAGGCGAATTCCTTTGTCTATTCCGGCTAAAAAGTACGATACTTCTCATCTTTTTTTCTTTTAGCCATCTTCTTGGTCAAAAGGGTTTCTGCAATTAACTAGCTGACTACTTGATTAAAAGGAGGGAAGTTTACTTCCTGACCTCTCAACGACCCGTGTACATTATGCATTATCCAATAAAAATTTGGTGTTGTCCCGGAGGATAGCTGTGATTGGCTGCAGCCATCTGCAACCATGAACATGAGTGGTAGGAAATGAATGGATTGTAATACATGAGAGTGTTTTATATTTTTAACGTTATTTTTTTTATTAAAGATTTGTCTGCGAGCCAGAGGCAGCCATCAAAAGAGCCACATCTGGCTTGCGAGCCATAGGTTTTCAACCCCTGAATTAGACACTAAAGATCTCTGTCTCCACATACAGGAAATGCCATGTGAGGACATAATGAGAATGTGTCCATCTATAAGCCACGAAGAGAACTGTCAGCAGGAATGAACCCTGCTGGCACCTTGATCACAGGACTTTCAGCTTCCAGACTGTGAGAAAATATATTTCTGTTGTTTAAGACAAAGTCCATAATATGTTGTTATGGCAGGTGAGCGAACCTCTCCATAAACCTGAGCAGCTGTAGAGGAGCCAAAGTGGTCATTTATTCCATGTGTGTTCACCTGAAGTGCTGAGTTTAGGGCACTTACCTCTGGATCTTCTGGTATATTAGGGCTGAGGTGTCTCAAGGCCATGTTAGGTGAATTCTTTTTTTTTTTTTTTTTTTACAGAGACAGAGCAAGAGTCATAGAGAGGGATAGATAGGGACAGACAGACAAAAATGGAGAGAGATAAGAAATGTCAATCATCAGTTTTTTGGTGCGGGACTTTAGTTGTTCATTGATTGCTTTCTCATATGTGCCTTGACCGTAGGGCTACAGCAGACTGAGTAACCCTTTGCTCATGCCTGTGACCTTGGTTCCAAGCTGGTGAACTTTGCTCAAACCACATGAGCCCACGTTCAAGCTACTATAATACCTCGAGGTCTTGAACCTGGGTCCTCTGCATCCTAGTCCAACACTCTATCCACTGTGCAACTGCCTGGTCAGGCTAGGTGGATTCTGATGATCAGTTTCTCAGTAATACCATTCTTCTGACTGTGAAGACTGAGCACTTTTAAAATAAGTGTTTATTTATTGGATTTAAAGGGGTTTCATGATAAACCTAAAGGTAGCAACAGATAATGTCATAAAGATTAATGCAAAAATAGGTGTATTTTTGTAGCAGAGAGTGTAGATATTAAGGACAGAAATAATTTTCTAAAGAATAATTTTAAAATAGTCTTTCTAAATGAAATTGGCACTCGGAGAAGGAAAGACAATTAGTAAAGAGAAATTTTTCTTTTCTTCCATAAAAACAGAGGCACAAAGAACTCTGTTAGAACACCAATTAAAACACTTCTTCCCAGAATATCAGTTTTATGATTTACCAAAAGCTATTCTGAACCTTACAGAAAAAATGAACACCTTCTGTAATAATCAGAAATTGAGAATTCAGGACTAATGAATACATATTATATGTAGAAGATGGCTCAGTGGAAAGGAAAAGAACTGGTAAGTGTTCTAGCAATCTCAAATTCGTGAGCACGCTTTGAAGATAATACATACTGTCTTTTGTATATAAAGATGGCTTTTGTGGCTCATTCATTAGAATAATTGTTTATGTTTTGGACAATGGAATACTCTGTTTTGAGCCTTCTACATTCCCCTGAGTGCATACATTTGCTCAGTTACTGATGAGAGGTGTAACCTGTGACAAAGGGTAAGAGATTTTTCTCTCTGATCACCAAGTATCTTATAAAAAGAACAAATTGGAAATTCTATATTCTGATTTACATTAGGTTGATTGAATAGTCCAGACCAAAAAATAGAAAGTCCACTAGAAAGAATACTTAGTAATATAATTTTTTTGTGTGTGGCAGAGACAGAGAGAGTCAGAGAGAGGGACAGATAGAAACAGATATACAGGAACGGAAAGAGATGAGAAATATCAATTCTTGGTTGCAGCTCCTTAGTTGTTCATTGATTGAGTTTTCATATGTGCCTTGACTGGGGAGCTACAGCAGACCGAGTGACCCTTTGCTAGAGCCAGGGACCTTGGGCTCAAGCTGGTGAGCCTTGCTCAAACCAGATGAGCCCGCGCCCAAGCTGGCAACCTCGGGGTCTCAAACCTGTCCTCCACATCCCAGTCTGATGCTCTATCCACTGCGCCACCACCTGTCAGGCCTTAGTAATATATTAAAATTAAATATTATCATAAATTTCTTAGGCTTTGTCAGCTAATGCTTTTTTCTTGGTATTATTCACAACTTAAATAAACAAGTATGTTCAGTTTTCTGTGCCCTAAAAATAAACTGCTACCTTCTGATTAATTAGAAAAAAATGATATTGCTTTGTTTACCACTTGTACTAGGCACAGTACTGACAGGGCATAAAATCAAACAAGAAAACATAGAGCATAATATATATGGTCTAAAATTGTATCACTACAAAATAATGTATTATTCTAGGGAAGATGAAAGAAAAAATGAATTGTTACTTTCACCTCTAGGCTTTTGTCTTGAAATAGGCCAGATATTTCTACCATCAATCTAAATGAGAAGAATCATCAACAAATATTCTAATAAGGCTACTTTAGCATTTAGTGCTAAGCAGGTTTAAGCTTGGTTTCTTAACATTATTTGGAATTAGGAAATCATGTTCCAGCAAGGTATTTCTGATATATGCAATAGTGTTATTTCTAAGAACAGTGCTTTCAGTGGAAGTTCTTTACTCTGCACTTTGTAAACATTTTGCTCTTCACTTTGTATAAGAGTATATATTGCTTTTAAACTTTACTAATGTTTTACATTTGTTAAAGGCAGAATATAAAATGATATTCTAAGGCAGAGATTTTTGTTTCACTGACTCGTGTTTTTCAAGTGCTTAGAACAATCTGGAAAATATAAACTTAATAAGTATTTATTAACCATTTAAGGGTATGTTTCTTGTACCAACTGAATATAAGCTCTTTAAGGATAGAACCTTGTATGAAAGTAATTTTTAAGATATGTAATGTTTGTTTGTAAGTAAGGCATTATAAATACTATAATCATCATGCCTTTGTATCTCCAAGGTCAAGTGCAAGTCACAGGATATATATATAGACCCTCAATCAAGGATAGTTAAGGTTTAGAGATAACAGTACTTCAGAAATCTGATCAAAGTTGTACAGCCATGCCCCATTATCCACTGTTTCACTTTCCACAGTTTCAGTTACCTGTGGTCAACCATTTTAGATGGAAAGCTCCAGAAATAATTCATAAATTTTAAATTTTGCACTGTTCTGAGTAGCGTGATTGAATCATCCACTGACCTGCTCACTTCACCCAGGATGCAAATAATCCCTTTGTCTAACTTATCTAAGTTGTATGTACTACTTGTTCATTTGTCACTTAGCAGTTATCAGATTAACTATTGTGGTATCACAGAGCTTGCATTCAAGTCACTCTTATTTTACTTAATAATGACCCCAAGATGCATGAGTAGTGATGCTGGCAATTTGAGTATGCCAAAGACAAGCCGTAAAGTGCTTCCTTTACAGGAAAAGTTATGCATGTATAGGAAAAATCAAAGTGTACATAGAATTCAGTACTATCCAAGTTTTCAGGCATCTACTAGAAATCTTGATTAAATGATAAGAAAGAACACAGGGTATTTGCAGAAGGCTAATTATTTAGACTCTGAGAATGTGGCCAGAGAGAATCCACATCTCCCCCATTTTCTCTTGAAAAAGACATTGTATCTGGAGTTTCTGTAAATTTTACCAAGTGTCCTCCTTTTCCAAAGGTTTATTTGACCAGTTTTGTGGTAGTCACCAAACTCTAAACAAGATACTCGTTTCTACATTCTTTGGCACCTGACATATGCTTGGAAATTGACTAAGTATATATGTAAAATATGTCAGAGTCTTTAAGTAAAAATATGACTTAAAAACTATTGGGAAAAATATTATATTATTGTTATTGCTCATTTTTATTCTTAACAATCTGTCAATTCAGATCTTGTTTATCTTTATGGCTTTTTAATTATTACTTTTTCTTTCAAAATTCCATTGTAAAGTCTAGTGCTTTCTTTATCTGCATGGCTGATGCAATATTTCTGATTCTAGAATGTTAAACAATGGACCATACTGTTTTAGTTAGAGAAAAAACAAACTCAAGTAGGAAAATGTAGCTCATACTTTTAAAGGTAATAACTTATTTCTAACTTTCATTTATTAATTTTCAGCATTTATAAAACTTAATAGTTTACATTATTGAAATAGACTGGTATTTAAATTGTGTACAACCAGATTTTAAATATTCAATAAAAACAATGAATTTTGATCCACCAAATACCATAACCAAAACAAAGGCTGACATCCAGTAACATAAATTAATAACAATCTTCTCAGTTTTTTTGTTGTCCTCCCACTCATTTATCTTTGCCATGTTTTAAGTTTTTGTTGCCTTTAAAAGAATCTATGTATTTAGATGGGAATACTGCATGAAACAATATCAAAAAATCTTTCTCAATTCTGATTGAAGCCAATCTGTTATTGTCATTACTTAATCAGGAAAATTTGAGACAGAATGTATGATTAAATGAAACCACACAATGATTCTTCTGACCTAAAAGACATTTTTATCAATTAAGTATAAGTATCTGACATTTCTTTAGTGTTGACCCATCTTTTTTTTTTCTGTCCTCTAGTAGATTCTTCCACCTGTACTACATTGAATTCTCTACTTTTCAAAATACACAAGGAGAAAGAAATTCTGTTCCTTGAAGAATAAAAGAATCTAGCTTTGGAAAGGAAGGTAAGTTTACTGAAAGAACAAAATTCATATCCCAGTTAACTGTGCAAGTTTTGAAAAGCTACAGGTAATATTTATGAGTGGCCTATGTATCAAGAATTCAGTACTTGAATTAGAGGAAAAAAATGTACTCTTTTTTTTATAATAATTTTATTTTTTTAATGGGGTGACATCAATAAATCAGGATACATATATTCAAAGATAACAAGTCCAGGTTATCTTGTTATTCAATTATGTTGCATACCCATCACCCAAAGTCAGATTGTCCTCTGTCACCTTCTATCTAGTTTTCTTTGTGCCCCTCCCCCTCCCCCTTTCCCTCTCCCATTCCCCCCCTCTCCCCTGTAACCACCACACTCTTATCAATGTCTCTTAGTTTCACTTTTATGTCCCACCTACGTATGGAATAATGCAGTTCCTGGTTTTTTCTGATTTACTTATTTCGCTTCGTATCATGTTATCAAGATCCCACCATTTTGCTGTAAATGTTCCGATGTCATCATTTCTTATGGCTGAGCAGTATTCCATAATGTATATGTGCCACATCTTCTTTATCCAGTCATCTATTGACAGGCTTTTTGGTTGTTTCCATGTCCTGGCCACTGTGAACAATGCTGCAATAAACATGGGGCTGCATGTGTCTTCACGTATCAATGTTTCTGAGTTTTTGGGGTATATACCCAGTAAAGGGATTGCTGGGTCATAAGGTAGTTCTATTTTCAGTTTTTTGAGGAACCACCATACTTTCTTCCATAATGGTTGTACTACTTTACATTCCCACCAACAGTGTATGAGGGTTTCTTTTTCTCCACAGCCTCTCCAACATTTGCTATTACCTGTCTTGCTAATAATAGCTAATCGAACAGGTGTGAGGTGGTATCTCGAAAATAGTTGTTTTTTTAAAAAAAAATTAATAATGAAATAAAGAAAAATAAAATAAAAATTTTTTAAAAAAGGAAATTATCCCCCCCTCCTTTTTTCCTCTCCTTTCCTCTCCCCTCTTTCTTGAGAAAATCTTGTGGTGAACTGTGAATTATAACAAACAATGCCTGTAATGGAGGGCCTGAATTGGGGAAAAGTAATCAAGGAGCAAAAAAAAGAAAAAGAAGAAAAAAAGGGGGTATGGACCCACAAAAAGCAAATAAGAAAAAAATTTGGGTCAAGAATAGAATAATTTGCTTTTAGGTGTTGGTTGACTAAGAGTTATGATGAGAGGAATAAGAGGAAAACAGAAAAATGGGGGGACAAATTAAAAAATTACTATTGTATTTAGTGGAACAAGAACTAGATAAAATGGAGAACCAGGGATGGGAGCACTGCTAGTGAATTAAAAAGGTGAAGTAAAAAAACCCCAAAATGCCACAAACATAATTTGAGGCCCAGATAAGATAATTTGTTTGTTATTGATGTTTGAATGAGAGGAGATGTAAAGGAGAAAGTAATAAACTAATATAGAGGGAGAAAAGAAAGAGAGAGAGAAAAAAAGAGAGGGAACCACTAAAAGAAGGAAAAAGAAAAAAGAGGAGAGAGAGAGAGAGAGAGTTAAGGGTTTTGGAGTGCAACCCTCATAGAGAGAAAGGAAGAGGAGAGAAAAGATAATGGGAGATGTAACACTTATGGGTAGTGTAGTTCAAGGAGAGGAGAGTGTAAGACCGGCAGAGAGTTAATCGGCCAAATTGGAGGAGGAAAAAAAATATCAAGAATGAAGATAAGAGAAACAAACGAACAAATATAATAAAATGGGATAGGTTATAAAGTCTGCAGATTATTCTTGATTTTGAGAGGTTATCTTCTTGCTTTTTCTTTTCTCTCCCTCTTCCTGGTCGGTGACTCTGTACCCCGGGTTCTGTCCCTTTGGCACGCTCAGGTAGAGGTTTGCAGTTGATAAGTCTCTATGGCGATGTCATGTATTGTGCTTTCATCTTGTTGGCAGTCGAGGCTCATTAGCATTTGTAGGCTCTGACAGTGAGAGAGTCCGTGTTCCTGGAGCCTTTCTCCTAGTCTTTCCTTCCTCAATTAGTAGCCTGATAATCCAGCTATGGGGTTGCTGCTGCCTCTGCCTGGATAGTAAGAAGCTCAAAGAGCTGGCAACTCTTCACTCTATTTCCACTCAGCACAGGGCTCTGGGTAAGGCTCAGTCAGTCAGAGCTGCTAGCATAATCAGGCGGGGTTTCCACCCACTCAAAGACCTCTGGCTCTGCCACTCTGTCTGGTAACACAGGAGGGCGCCCACTTCCAGGGCGCTTGGAGGAAACTCTTGCTCACTATCTGAACGCACAGACCAGGACATCCGGCCAGCAGTCTCACGGTCTGAGTGAAACCCCCAACCACATGGAAAAGTTGCAGCATTAGAATTGGCTCTCGCTCCGTCCCCGTGCGCGGTTTTTGCAAGGCGCTGGGGCAGCCCGAGATTCCGCTTTGGCCCACACAAAGGCCCCTGACTCTGCCCCTCTTTGTGATGATATGGTCGCACACTGCTGAGGCACTCGGAGGAATCTCTCGCTCACTATCTGCGTGCGCAGACCAGGATATGAGGCCGGCCGCGTTTCCCTCTGAGTGAAACCCCCACCAGCACGGAAAAGTTACACTGTTGGAATTAGTTCTCACTCCTTCCCATGTGCGGCTTTCCCAGAGTGCTGGGGCTGCCCAGAGATTCCATTTTTGGCCCACAGAAAGGCCTCTGACTCTGCCTCTCTGTGGGGTAATACGGGCACCCACTCCCGGGGCTTAGGAAAATATCTCTCGCCCAGTATCTGCTCGCACCGACCAGGAGATCGGTAAAATGGCTGCCCCGCTTGTCTTTCTTTGTTTGGGTTTGGCGCTAGTGTTAGCTTGTATTGCCCGGGTTGCCACAGGATCAGTTTTTCCTCAGCTCGGATCTCTGTGCCACAGCCTGGTTCGGCCTGGATCTATTCACCCCCTTTGCCCGCCTCAGTTTCTATATTCACGGATCCCAGAGAAAGCTGCCCTGTTTAGGTTAGTGAGGAAGGCAGAGCATTTCTTACTCTCTATTTCCTTCATGGTTTGGTTATATATTTAGCCAATTTTTCACTCGACTATACCTTCGGGTGTATTGTGAAACATCTGGAGGCTCCAAGGATAGGTTTTTCTGTTTCTGGTTGAAGATCTTGTTGAGTTTTGGAGGAGATTTATCGGTATCACTTGTACCCCGCCATTACTCTGACGTCATCCAAAAATGTACTCTTTTGAATAATAATGAAGAATATGTCCAAATGAGGAAGTTATGCCTTCATTACTACAAACAAACAAAAACAAAACAAAACAAAAAACTCTGCTTTATTATTTAAAGAGGTTTACAGAGAGTTTTGGAAGGAACCAACAAATCTGAAAATCCCACATTATATCTTCAGTTCTGTGTGGTGTGATTCTGGATATGTCATACTAACTTTCCATTCCCTTTTCTGTAGAGATATAGAATCAAATTAGATGATATTTAAGGTCAGTAAGCTAAAAAATTACTCTATTTTAGCAACTAGAATTCCAAATGATTTAAGTATTTAGAGAAAAAGCTTGTGAGGATTTCTAACTTAGATCATTGACTATTACATTGATTTGGGCAAATAGTAAATCAAATTGTATTCATCAAAATATAATACTTATTGTGTAATTTAACATAGTTAATCTTGTGTCTGTTGTATGGATTTGGGTGGGACATTATCATTGTGTAATACATTATAAATTCTTTTAAGAGAATGTCTCATCTGATCCAAGTCTCAAGTAAAATTGAACTTCTGAGCAAATCATCTATTGTTATAAAATGAAAAGTATGATAAAATGAATTATGAAATGGATCAGATTTTCCTCTTTGCATTGGCTACTAGAAAACTAGAGCTCACCTGTAATGCAGGTATTTATGCAGTGGTGGGATTGAAATAATTTAACAACCAGTTCTCTGCCTTAGTGACCATTTTAAGTACGAAAAAAGATACATTGAATGGTAGTTTTTATTATTTCATGCATTTAATATTTAAATAAGAACAATAAAAGTACAGAAAATTGCATTATGTTATGAGTTTTAAAATATTAATAAAAATATTAAATAATACCTGACAAAAACAATAAAAATGTTATTTAATATATTTCCATGTTGCTTCTTGATTGGTGTCCTCAATTGTAATTGTCTTCACCTATGGATGGAATGAACATTACTATGGATACTTAGAATATGCTGTTGTGCAGATGAACATTAAAAATGACTAAGGAATGAAATTTGTGATTTCCACATTGGGCGGCTTCCCAGGCACCCACGTTAGAACCCTGACTGATTACAAGTGCCTTTTAACAACCATTTCACCAAACTCAACAAAAAATTAGGTACTGGTTCTGCAAACCGGTGAAAATTGGCTGAATCCCACCACGGGTAATAACTCTCATTATCCCACTCTCTAAAGTCTTAAGGAGAGGAGCTGCAATGAATTCTTTAAAATCTACTTCACTAAATCTCTGTAAGGCTTAGATAGAAGAAACGTAATAGACATGTTCTTCATTTTTGGTCACTTTTAAAATTCAACATGTGCACAGCACCTTGAACAAAGTACCAAACCAGTGTACAGAGTGCTTGAAGAAGCCAAAGAACACACCATCTATTTGCATACTTGTAATAACAAGTGAGAACTATCAATTATAGCAGCCAGAGGAAGAAAATGGCAGAAAATTTCTAAGATGAGGACCATGATCTAGAGCAGTGGTCCCCAACCCCTGGGCCACGGACCAGTACTGGTCCATTATCCATTTGGTACTAGTCCGCAAAGAAAGAATAAATAACTTACATTATTTCTGTTTTATTTATATTTAAGTCTGAATGATGTTTTATTTTTTTAAATTACCAGATTCCCTCTGTTACATCCGTCTAAGACTCACTCTTGACGCTTGTCTCAGTCACGTGATACATTTATCCATCCCACCTTAAAGGCCGGTCTGTGAAAATATTTTCTGATATTAAACCGGTCCGTGGCCCCAAAAAGGTTGGGGACCACTGATCTAGAGTACATCTGAAAGGATCATGATTAACACTATGTGATAATCAAGCAATTCACATGTTCCAATTCATGTGAGATATTCCTTGGGACTCACTGAATTAAAGCTAGTTGAAGGGAGCAGGTGTTCTAATAATTCTATGCATGCCAGAAAGTCCAGATAAATTTTTTTATTATTGTTGTTATGCCCTGACTATGAGGCAAGATTAGTATGTCTTAGGAGCACATGGGTTGTAATAGCTTTATCCATACTAAAAAGGGGCTAGCACAAAAACTAAGTTCTACTTCTGAATATGACAGTAACATGCTGTGTGATCTTGGACGTGCCAGTTACTCTTATTGAGCCTGTTTACTTACTTGTAATATGGGTATTTGGACTAATCTTAGAGTCACCACAGCTCTAATCTATGATATATAAGATGTAAGGCTAATGCCTTTAATAATACAGACTAGTTTTTGAGAATGTTGCCAAATGCAAGCTCTCTAAAAATGGTAAGGATGACTTAAAACAACTTATACAGGAGTGTGTCAAAAGTAGGTTTACAGCTGTTCATATGGAAAATATATAATAATTAAAAATAATACAAGAATAAATGGTTTTGAGTACTTACAACTATAAACCTAATTTTTCCCTACCCTGTACATATGCAAATAACATTATCAAGGGGATTTAAATAGGGAAAACAATTGAAAACATCTCAAAAACATAATTTTATGCCCTAGCCAGATAGCTTGGTTGGTTAGATTGTCATTCTGATGCACATAGGTTGCTGGTTCAATCCTTCATCCTTAGTCAAGGCACATATAAGAAGAGGTGGATGTTTCTGTTTTTCTTTCTGTCTCTCTAAAATCAATAAATTTAAAAAATACAATGTTAAATGTAAAACACAAGGTACACATAATACAGTTAGATGTTTAAAAGTCACACAAAATAATATTGTTGTGGGTACATATGTAAATAGTAAAAGCCTAAAAATCATGTGCATTATCTTGAAATTATTAATAATATAATTATAATTTAAGGATAATGCAACCTCTACAAGTTGGTTGTTAGGAAGGGAGTGAGTCTTTAGATGCATTTGTGATATTGAGTCATTTTGGAAGAAGGTAAAATAAAATATGGCAAAGTTTAATGCTTAAAAATGGTAATATCAAATATTAATATTGTAAATACAGTCAGTAGATTCTGTATCCACAGTTCTACATCCATAAATTCAACCTATCACAGATCAAAAATTTTTTGAAAAAAATGTGTTGTTGTTGAAGTTTACTATGTAGTTAGACCTATGATATTGTAATGAATGTGTATAGATTTTTTTCTTGTTCTAATTCTTAAACCAGAGGTCCCCAACCCCCAGGCCATGGACTGGTACCGGTCTGTGGGCCATTTGGTACTGGTCCACAGAGAAAGAATAAATAACTTACATTATTTCTGTTTTATTTATATTTAAGTCTGAATGATGTTTTATTTTTTAAAAATGACCAGATTCCCTCTGATACATCTGTCTAAGACTCACTCTTGATGCTTGTCTCAGTCACGTGATACATTTATCTGTCCCACCCTAAAGGCCAGTCTGTGAAAATATTTTTTGACATTAAACCGGTTCATGGCCCAAAAAAATGTTGGGGACCACTGTCTTAAACAGTACAGCATAACAACTATTTTCACATTTACATTTTTATGCATTACACGTAATCTAGACATGATTTGAAGTACACAGAAGGATTAGTATAGGTATAGGTAATATGAAAATACTATGCCATGTTATACAAGGGTGTTGAGCATCTAAAGATTTTTGTATCCAGGGGGTCCTCGAAACTATTCCCTGTGGATACCAAGGTATGACTTCTATTTTTGACTAGTTAAGGTATTTTATATAGAAAATAATAATATTTGAAAGAAAAAAGGTGATTGGGCATTGTAAGGCCAGCAATCACGGCCATCATAGCCAGGCACATGCAGATTCTCATTAGATTTGGACAGACAGTAAAGAAACTACGAAGCCAAAAACTGGTGGGCCATTCCTTTATTCTAGCCTTGTACCCAGCAAGTGAGTAAAAACACACAGGGCTCAAAAATCCACTCATTCAGCACTCACAAAGTGACTGACATGTCTGCGTTTTTCTAGAATCAAAGGCCCCCCACCAGCTCAGTCACCTCTGGTTCCCATCTGCACATCTTCTCCCTTCTCATCTCTGCACAAAACTCGCATCTCCTTCAGCACCCTGCCATCTTGGCAGCTCCTCTTCTTCTTCTTAAAACCTTTTGGCAAGGAGAGAAAAAGTGGCCACAGAGTAGGTGGATGCTCCAAATCCCACTTCCCAGAACCAAGGTGGATTACAACTTAATTCTGAGAACAGTCATCTTGAAAGACTAACTTTGGACTAAACTAAGAGGATTCTATAGCTGAGGACCACCAAAGAACCCACACTGAGACTGCATCACCAGCAAAGGGAATAAATTACCCCATCCATCAGAGGCTCTCCTGCCCAAGTTAGAACAAAGAGGCGCTTAGAGGCAGGCAGCATCTTAAGGACACAAATAGTGAGTGCAGAGGTCTAGGCTACACCACTCTAGCACTGCTGAGTGCTCTCTGGGGGCGGGTGGGCCGGAGGCAGCAGGGCACAGCTGCAGAGGCCAGGAGGTCCAAGCAAGCACACACGGGCTGGCCTGTGAAGTAGAAACTGCAGCAGCCCCTACAGAAGTCTAGGTTTGCACACAGTACTGCCCGTGGTGTGGGCCCACCCTTGGTGGGGGTGGAGGCCCAAGCGACAGCAGACCAGGTCTGCACAGGTTCACTTGAGCCCACCATCAAGGGCAGAATCTGTGGCAGATGCTGTGGAGGTCTGGGCCAGTGCACAAACCCACCTGTGCTGTGGGTGCACCCTCAGTGGCAGCAAAAGCCAGGCAACCTCAGGGGTGGTCTGAGTAGGTGTTTCCAGGTATGGCACAGAGGTGGGAGCTGCAGTGGCTGCTGAGGAGGTCTGACCAATGCAAAACCCTTCCAGCAATGTGGACCCGCCCTCAGCAGCAGCGGAGGCCAAGGCAGCCCTGGAAGCATTCTGAGTGGGTGTGCGTGGGCCCACCTGCAGAGGTGGAAGCTTCAGAAGATGCATTAGAGGCCCAAGCTTGTGCACAAATTATCTCATGGTGCAAGCCCACCCAGAGTGGCAGTGGAGGCTGGAGAAGCCTTGGAAGTGGTCCAAGCTGGTGCACACAGGTGTGTGTGAGCCTGCCTGGGCAGCGGAGGCTGCAGCGGCTTTGGCAGCCAAGGAGGTGGGCTGGTGTCAGCAGCACCTGAGCCCAAATGCCCCAACCAGTGACAGTGTTGGCAGACCGATGGACAGACCACACAACAGGAGCACAGGGGCCACACCCACTGGACCCCTGTGACTATACCATACAGAGTTTTGAAAAATAAGGAAAAAAACAAAATAAACTAACAAAATAGAAAGTCTGGATAGAATGACACCTGAGGCTAAGGAGCAAGCCACATCCAATACAATACCTAATCACCAAATTACATTACTGAGCCCAACAAGTAGCCAGCAATAAGAAGAAACAGAAAGCTGATTTTAGTGGAACTTGAACTTTTAAAGAAACTTTCCCCAGGCTAAGAGTAGATAAAAGCAAGCCTAGGAGATCAGCTGATATGTACAATAGCACCTGGGCCCAGCAGAGGCAGTCACAAGATCTGTATCACCTGTAGCTCCAAAAAGGTTGATGAGAGTCAGTCATCGGCAGTGACCCCCACTCATCTGCACCAGGCCCCAAACAGGGAGGTCCAGGACAGGCATATACAGCAGCCAGATATGGAAAGCACTAGTTCAGGACCTAACAATCATGGTTAGAGTGGAAGCTTAAGGAAGGACTTCTCACAACTGACCCAGCAAAGACATAGAAAACGCCTACACAAACAGCAAAAAGAACAGTGATAGCAGATAAGTAGCCCACAGTGGATTACAAACAACAGCTGATGCCAACCCAAGAAGACTTAAAAATAACAGAACTGAAAATTGGAGGCAGACAATACCAACCCTAGACTTAGCTAGCATCACAAACAACACACCCAAATGAGGAGTGTATACACAGACAAAAGGGGAAAACAGAGAAATGCAATCCAAATGAATCAACAAGAGAAATCCCCATAAAAAGAACTGAGTGAGATGGACATAACCAAACTACCGTATGCAGATTTTAAAATAATGATTATTAGAATGTTCAAAGATCTTAGAGAAACAATGGATGGACACAATGAGCACCTAAATAAAAGACAACAAACATCAAAAGGCCATTGAAATAATAAAGAAGAACCAGTCAGAAGGACAAATAAAATATCAGAAATAAAGACTACACTAGAAGGAATTAAAAGTGGGCTGGATGAAGCAGAGGATTGAATCAGCAATTTAGAAGACAAAATAAACAAAAGCATGAAAGCAGAGCAACAAAAAGAAAAGAGGCTCAAAAAGTCTGAGGAAACTCTAAGAGAGCTCTGTGACAACATAAAGAGAAACAACATCCGCATCATAGGGGTTTCTGAAGAAGAAGAAGAGGAAAAACAAGAGATAAAGAGCCTGTTTGAAGAAATCATATCTGAAAACTTAATTAGATGCAGGAAAATGTCACACAAGTTCAAGAAGAACAGAGAATTCCATTAAAGGGAAACCCAAAGAAAACTACACCAAGACACATCATAATTAAAACACTAAAGCTAAGAGATAAAAAAAATACTATAAGCTGCAAGAGAAAAAAGGTCAATCACCTACAAAGGATCCCCCATAAGAATGGCATCCAACTTCTCAACAGAAACTCTTGAGGCCAGAAGGGAATGGCAAGAAATATTCAAAGTAAGGCAGAACAAGAACCTACAACCAAGACTTCTTTATCACGCAAAACTGTTATTTAAAATAAAAGGAGAAATAAAAAAACTTCCTAGACCAAAAAACAAACAAAAAAAACCCAAAAAACCCACAAATGACAAAAACAACTCAAGGAATAATTGCAACCAAACCAATGTCCTGGGTCAGATAGCTCCACAGGCAAATTCTAGCAAATATTCAAAGAAGAACTAACTCTTATCCTTCTCAAGCTATTTCAAAAAATTCAAGAGGAAAGAAGACTTCCAAACTTGTTTCATGAGGTGTGCATAATTCTGATTTCAAAACCAGGCAAAGACAACACAAAGAAAGGAAATTATAGGCCAATATCCCTGATGTATTCAGATGCTAAAATTCTCTATAAAATATTAGCAAACTGGATCCATCAATACATGAAAAAAATTCATATATCATGATGAAGTGGGATTTATTTTAGGGAGGCAAGGCTGGTACAATATCCTCAAGTCAATCAATATGATTCATCATATAAACAAAAGGAAGGAGAAACAACAAATGATAATATCAATAGATGGAGAAAAAAGCATTTGATAAAATCCAGCACCCATTTATGATCAAAACTCTCAGCAAAGTGGGAATACAGGGAATATACCTCAACATGATAAAGGCCATCTATGACAAACCCACAGCCAACATCATACTCAATGGGCAAAAATTATTCCTTAAGATCAGGAACAAGGTAGGGGTACCCCCTTTCAGCACTCTTATTCAACATAGTACTGGAAGTCCTAGCCACAGTAATAAGACAAGAATAAGAAATAAAAGCCATCCAAATTGGAAAAGAAGAATTAAAACTATCATTATTTGCAGATGATATGTTATTATATATAGAAAACCCTAATGTCTCAGTCAAAAATTTACTGGACCTGATAAATGAATTCAGCAAGGTGTCAGGATATAATATTAATACTCAGAAATCAGAGGCATTTTTATACACTAACAATGAACTGTCAGAAGGGAAATTAAGGAAACAATCCCCTTCACTACTGCAACAACAACAAAAAATAAGGTTCCTATGAGTAAATTTAACTAAGGAGATTAAAGACTTGTACTCTGATAATTATAAAACTTTGATAAAAGATATCAATAAAGATACAAACAAGTAGAAGCATATACTGTGTTTATGAATAGAAAGAATAAACATCATTAAAAGGTCTATATTACCCAAAACAATTTATAAATTCAATACAATACCAATTAAAATACCAATGACTTATTTCAAAGATATAGAACACATATTTCAAAAATTTATATGATACCAAAAAAAAAAAAAAAAAAAGCACGAATAGCCTCAGCAATCTTAAAAAAGAAGAATGAAGTGGGAGGTATCATGCTTCCTAATATCAAGTTATACTACAAGGCCATTGTACTCAAAACAGCTTGGTACTGGCATAAGAATGGGCATATATATCAATGGAACAGAACAGAGAACCCAGAAATACACCCACACCTTTATGGACAATTGATGTTTGTCAAAGGAGGTAAGAGCACACAATGGAGTAAAGACAGCCTCTTTAACAAATGGTGTTGGGAAAATTGGACAGCTACCTGCAAAAAAATGAAACTAGACCACCAACTTACACCATTCACAAAAATAAACTCAATATGGATAAAAGACTTAATTATAAGTCGTGAAACCGTAAGCGTCTTAGAAGAAAACATAGGCAGTAAGCTCTCCAACATCTCTTGCAGCAATATATTTGCTGATTTATCTCCAGGGGATAGCGAAATAAAAGGCAGGATAAACAAATGGGATTATATCAAACTCAAAAGCTTTTGCACAGCTAAAGACAATATGAACAGAATAAAAAGACAAACCACACAATGGGAGAACAAATTTGACAATACGTCTGATAAAGGGTTAATAACCAAAATTTATAAAGAGCTTGTAAAACTCAACAACAGGAAGATAAACAATTCAATCAAAAAGTGGGCAAAAGAAACAGACACTTCTCCAAAGAGGACATGCAGATGGCCAATAGGCAGATGAAAAAATGTTCAACATCACTAATCATTGGAGAAATGAAAATTATAAGCACAATGAGATATCACCTCACAGGGGTCAGAATGGGGCTCATCAACAAAACAACACATAATAAGTGCTGGCGAGGATGTGGAGAAAAGGGAACCCTCCTGCAGTGCTGGTGGGAATGCATACTGGTGTAGCCACTGTGGAAAATAGTATGGAGATTCCTCAAAATATGAAAATTGGAACTGTGTTTTGACCCAGCCATCCCACTTTTAGGAATATATCCCAAGAACACCATATCACTGATTCAAAAGAAGACATACACCCCCATGTTTATGGCAGCATTGCTTACAATAGCCAAGATCTGGAAAGAGCCCAAGTGTCCGTCAGTGGACGAGTGGATTAAAAAGCAGTGGTACATATATACAATGGAATTATGGGACCATTAAAAAGAAGAAAATCTTTTCTTTTGTGACAACATGGATGGATCTGGAAACTATTATGTTAAGTGAAATAAGCCAGGCAGAGAAAGTAAAATATCATATGAGCTCACTAATTTGAGGAATCCAATGAATAATGAGAAATGAGGAAGGGAATTGAGACAGAGGAGAGATTAAAGGGAACAGAGAAAAAGAGCAGAGGGAAAGGGGATGAGAGGATGGGATAAACCTGAAGGGGAGGGGAGGGCACTGTGGGGAGGGGGGCAAGGGAGATGTTGAGGGAAATACGGGGTAGAGGGGGGATGCATTTGGGGTGACACTAGAATCTATATAAACACAATAAATTAAAATCAATTAAAAATCACAGTAAAAAAAAACTTTTGGCCAAGGAAACTCTGTTCCAGCACACATTAGCATAACAAAGTCACTTCCCAAGCAGGAAGGTAATTAGCATTTGCACCTGGCAGCACCATTCACGTGGGCAGCACCCATTTTTAACAATAAAAGTGAGCAAACTCCGAAAATACAGATTTTTACAAACTCATTTGCCCAACAGGCAGATACACTAAAAAGGGTTGGCAAACTGCAGCCCATGGTCCAAATCTAGTTCAGGGACTTTTTTGATATGACATTTGAAATATGAATAGCTTTTACATTTGAAAAAATGCTGTTCAAATCAAAACATGACCAAACCAAAATATATAAAATAGAGAACTTATGTGACTCACAAAGAATAAAATATTTATTTCCTTTCCTATTACCAAAAAGGTTTATCAATCCTTGTTTCAAATACTAGTTTTGGGTACCTCTAAATTATTGGATTATGGAAACTTATTTTCATTTCTTTCTGCTTTGTATCTTCCCCTAAGTTTTCCATAGTGCTGTTATGATAAGGAAAATACTAAAGTGATTTTTATGGAGGGCTTGAAAAGTGTGCTTCTTCACAGAGCATTTCCTCTGCTTTGAAACCCTTAATTACATAGAATAAAAATTTTCACAATTATTAGAAAAGCAAACTTTAGTCCCATATCCATTTTGATCACCAGAATTTCTGAATTAGTGATTTCCAAACAAATGAGGTATTAATACTTGTAATAAGAATGCTGGTGGCAAAGTTCTATCTCAGATGAATACAATTTATTTTAACAGCCTGAGGCTATGCATGCTAACCTCTTCAGATCTTCTCCCACTCCCTGATTCTGTGTGACTGATTTTTATCTCTATCAGGAATTTCTAAGGGTCTCTTATTTTGTTCTATATACATACAGTAAAAGAATGTTAGCATTTTTGAATATTGGTGTATCCAAATGTTATCCAACTGTTTCCATTTGCTCTGCTATGCAAAGAATCTATTAGAACTCTGAGAATTCACCTGATATTTTGACTTTATAAATGTTTCTATTGGTTGCATTCTCATATCCCTGAAACAAATTGCAAATTGGAACAGTGTTTTATAGGCAACATGATTAACTTCCTCCGTATCATGCACATATATTTAATTTTAAAATGATTTTAACAAACCATACTACCCTTTCCCAGAACTTTCCAAGAGTACAAATTTCCTGTAAACCAATATCTGACATATGAATGTAGTGAGAAATTCTTTGCCAGTAAAAGCTCAGCAAAATATGATGCAGAAGAGTGTGGCCTGTAACTGAAGAAAGTGGAGTGCAGTGCAGGTATTGTCTTAAAACAATGTTTTCAATGTATCTCAGAAAGGATATTTTATAAGCATAATGCATTTTAAATATTCCAAAATCTCAAAGATAAGTGTATCTAGATACACAAAGTTCTAATGCATAGCACTTTCCTGGAAAGTGCATGCTCCTGTAGGTTGTAATTTTATAGAGTCTGGTTCTGAGGTTTGGGGAATATTCATGTATGAAATGGCATGAATGAATAAGGAAAACTGGAAAATACTAAATGGTTTAGTCTTTCATTGATTCATTTGAGAGTTACTTACTTATATAATTTCTTCATGCCTCAGTGGAATAATAGTAGGTCCTATAGAATAAATGAAAAAATATTGCATACTGAAAATTCTCTTTATAGAACACAAAGCTTTTAAGTATATTTTTCTATTGAGCACCAATGCCTTAATTATTTTTCTACTTTTAATTGAACCTATTGTCATTTCCTCTAAATAGTGTCATCTTCAAAGTTTAGTCAAATGCTCTACACAATCTTTTTATGTAGAATTCAGACAGGTTATATTTTGCCATGGATATATTCTTTTAAATTTTAAATGATATAGACTTTTTTATGTTAGAGATTAAAATTTTTTCCTTTCTCTTTTATTCTTCTCACTTTTTCTTTTTTTTGCTCTCTCTCTTTCTCTTTTTTTGTTCTCTCTCTCTCTCTCCTTTTAGAAAACATTTTTGAATATTGATGTATCCAAATTGAATTTGAATATTGAATTTGAATATTGATGTATCTCCTTTTAGAAAGAGAAAGAGAGGGAGGGAGAAAGAGAATGAGGAGAGAGATGAGAAGCATCAACTCATAGTTGCTTCACTTTAGTTGTTCACTGATTGTTTCTTGTATGTGCCTTGACAGGAAGGGGGGGGGGAGACTCCAGCTGAGCCAGTGACTCTTTGCTCAATACAGCTACCTTGGGCTCAAGCCAGCAACATTGGGATCATATTGATGATCTTGCACTCAAGCCTGCAACTTCATGCTCAAACTAGCAACCTTGGGTTTTCAAACCAGGGACCTCAACATTCCAGGTTGACACTTTACCCACAGCACTACCACCAGTCAGGCTCTTTCTCCTTTTTTTAAAATCAAAATATTATTTTTTTAACATATGTAATAAAATTCTAATTCAAAGGTAAATCCAGGGTGCACATTGAATTCTGATTCTTGAGAATGGCAATTATATGAGCACTATTGTATTTCAGGTAAGATAAGTTTGTCTTAGAAGTCATCCTTCTATCAATTGATAGAATTTTACAAATCTTTGAATACCAGATTAAACACACATTCAGGATTTAAAATAACAGGATGATAGATACACTTTAATTTTTACTTAAACATTTATATGAACAGGTCTTCATATATATATATATATATATATATATATATATATATATATATAAATTTATTTTTTGTATGTGAGGTAGAGATAACATGTAAGATCATTAGATTTACTGAGCTAAAAGTAAATGATTCAATAAATTAATGAGTGTCAAAACTTTCAGTTTGAACAAAATACTTCTAGCTATACCCATAAGTGAATAGAAGAACAACTAAGTGTTAATGGTGGTTGTTTCTAGGTGGCAAGATTTGCAGTTATTTTTTTTTCCTTGCCTACTTTTTTCTTTCTTTCTCTCTTTCTTTCTTTCTCTCCTCTCTTTCTCTTTCTTTCTCTTTCTGTCTTTCTCTCTCTCTCTTTCATTTTCTCTCTCTCCCCTTCCTTCCTTCCTTCCTTCCTTCCTTCCTTCCTTCCTTCCTTCCTTCCTTCCTTCCTTCCTTCCTTCCTTCCTTTCTTTCTTTCTTTCTTTCTTTCTTTCTTTCTTTCTTTCTTTCTTTCTTTCTTTCTTTCTTTCTTCTTTCTTTCTTTCTTTTGATAGAGAGAGGTAGACAGGAAGGGAGAAAGAAAAAGTGGGAGGGAAATGAGTGAGAAACTCTAACTCTTAATTGCTTTTAATTTAGCTGTGCATTGACTGCTTCTCCTTTGTGCCTTGGCCAGGGGTTAAAGGAGCTCACGGAAACAACGTCCCCTTGCTCAACTCAGCGACTTTTGACTCAAGCTGGCAACTTTTGGGATTGCAAGGACGATTCCCCACTCAAAGCAGAGACCCCTTGCTTAGGCTGACTAGACCTTGTTCAAGTTGGTGACCTTGGTGTTTTAAACCAGTGATCTCAGCATTCTGGTCCCCCACTTTATCTACTGCACCACCACTGGTCAGGCTTGTCTGTTTTTCTAAATAAGAAAAAGTTGCTATTTCAATAAGAAACTAACAAAAAAAAAAGCAACAAAATTCACCTGAAAAACACAATTCTTCCATTTTAAAATAATTAGGTGGCAATACTTTAAATATAAAAAAAAATAATAAAAAATAAAATATAACAAGGATGCCATATTCTGATCTTGGAGGATAGATGTGTAAATACATATATGATTATGATATATATCCCAGTTAAGGGTTGTTATCTCTTAATTATAACTATGTGTATCCATCTTCCCACATCAATATTTGGTATTCTTGTTATAGTTGATCTTTTTCTTATATAATTATATGACAAAGCAATGAGAACCATCTCTTCTGAGCTATTAAATAATTTTACTGTTTGATAAAATAACACTCATTTATTTCAGGTAACTTAGCTCCTATTTCTTCCTTGGGAAACATGGCCTACTGCAGTTTCTAAAGCATTTTTTTTCCAGCTAGGATAAGAGTTATGTCGTGTTTACTGTATCCCTTCAATATCTGGAATAATGCTTCCCTTGTACTCTTAGCACTTGACCAAGCTTTTTCTGTAATTTGGAGGTTAATATTACCATTAAGTCTTTCTTCAGGGGTAAGTTAGATGCTTAGGGAGCCCACTAGGGTACTAACCCCTTCTAGCAGTTATTCAATAAGTAACTTAAAAATATTAATGCACCTCCTTAACCATCTTGCTCATTTCCCAGGGAGTGACTAAGGCACAGGAGAGAATATGGTCAAATTTATTTTATTTATTGGGTTTATAGTGCTTATTACTCCCTAGGCACACACAAATATTGTACAAAATCTGGTTTGGATAAAGTCAGTTTTGATCAAGAAAATGTTTGCTGTGATAAAGAAGATGGGACACACATACACCATGGTATACTATTCAGCTAGAAGAAATGATGACATCAGATCACTTACAGCAGAATGGTGGAATCTTGATAACATTATGCAGAGTGAAATAAGTGAATCAGAAAAAAACAAGAACTGCAGGATTCCATACATTGGTGGGACATAAAAGCGAGACTAAGAGACATGGACAGGAGTGTGGTGGTTACGGGGGGGTGGGGGGAGGGAAGGAGGGAGAGGGGGAGGGGGAGGGGGAAGGGTACAAAGAAAACTGGATAGAGTGTGACGGAGGACGATCTCTCTTTGGGTGATGGGTATGCAACAGAACTAAATGACAAGATAACCTGGAAATGTTTTCTTTGAATATATGTACCCTGATTTATTGATGTCACCCCATTAAAATAAAAATTTATTTATAAAGAAAAAAAGAAAATGTTTGCTGATAAGGTTCAAAAACCGCTTATACTTTTTTGTTAAGATCTGGCTCCTCTATATTGAAACCTTACTATACAGTAATGAGCTAAGAGATGACAGTCACAGAATGATATACAATGCTTGTTCTTTAGCAATCGAAACCATGTTTTTCTAAAGTCCAGTATAAATTCTTGATTTGAACTGAATTAATTTCTCTAATTCCTACCTATGTACTGTTTCACATGTTTTCAAGAGGTTTTCCATGGACTATTTGGTGTCACTGAAAGCTGTCACAAAGCATGCAGTGTCTAAAGGGTTGTCTTCCAAAGTAAAAATAATTAATTTCATTTCTACTACACTGTTCTAACATAGGATTTTTTTTTTTCAAAATGTCCCCATTTCTTTGTGCTTTTTTGTGTCAATAAGCTAATAATATCTTGATGAGGCCAGTATGACCTAACTTTTCAATCTCTTATTCAATAACATCTTTCAGTCTTCTTTTATCCTTAAATTTTCATCCTAAAGGTTGATTTTTTTTCTCCTTATAATTGCGTGCTCAATACAGTGATGACAGCTTGGTTTCTTTTTTGTTAGCTGTCCATTAATGGAAAGGGATATCTGGAGCAGTTTTACACAGCATTCTTTGTTTTTCGTTTTCTGTTTTTATGAAGTAATGTATTAGGGTCTAAAACTGTTTATTCTTAAGATTGTGGAACTTCAGTGTTCTTTGATTTGTGGCTTAGATGGCATGGCTGTTTTATCTGCAAGAGGGTTGGACTAAACAGTCTCTTCTGAAAATTATTTGTTCTAATAAGGCAGCATCCAGTGAGGGTGGAATTCAAAAAATAACTTTAATTGAAGACATTTTTCTTTACTTTTCCTTTCCTCTAAAAGAGAAAAAATAATCTGTACAGTTCTTTCCACCTTGAATGGATTTTTAAAACTTATTGTTATTATTATTTGTTG